>NC_141229.1:22198455-22350955 GCF_054856515.1 Filicampus tigris | reverse complement strand
GATGCTAGCCTGGGTGCTAGCAATGCTAACGACAGGACCCCACGGGGCAATTAACAACTGCTGATCGCGATTGTGTCTTTGGACGCCATATTGACCCAGTTTAGGATGGACATTTGCAACACTGCGAGGCAAAATTGGTCCTTCTACGTTTATGCCCAGAGAGGGGCCACTTGACCTAGAATAAATGGGTGTGTCAGGGATAAACCAAGCTTGTATTATGTTAAAGAGATCAGCCCCAGAAGGAACATCTGAAAAGGAATGTAAATGAGGCAATCCCTGACATACTGAGCCACCCCCAGGAACTTGTTTTGCAAGATTTCTTGACCGGAGTTTAGCCTATGGGGGAGGGAGATAACCTTTTAACTGGAAAATATTGTTGCCAAATTCACCGCTTTGCATTGATTTCCCCTGCACGATCCACATGTCAATCCCCCTCTCCAATCCACCACCATGACCCACCTCCCCGTCGTGGATGTTTTTTTTCCTTTTTTTCAAGTTTTGATTTCATTTTTTTGTTTGTTCTTTGTGTTCCGAAATGTACGAAATTTAGTTGCCAAATTCAATGTTGTGTCTTTAATCACAATAAAAATAAGTCTTAGTATAAAGGAAATTGCAAGAACTGCCAGAACTGTACAAAAGAAGGAACAGCTTTACTTCTTTACTGTCCACACCGAGCCCTGTGGAAAGGCCCAAGTGCAGGTCAAAAAGAACTGCAGGAGCAATCACGCCACTGCGATGTGTGGACTGCGATAAATACACGTGAAAAATGCAAAAAGAAAATGCCATGGGTATGCAAAAATTGCCTTGTCATTTGTCGGAGTTGTTTGTTTGGGTCACCAGGGCGCAGGCTAATTATCAATTCACAAAAACAAATCAATGCGTGTTTGTTTTACCTTTCAAAAAGTCATACGAATATAAATAAAGACCCACATATGTTGATTGGATTTTCCGTCTGTTTCTTTCAGTCTCTGAAGTACAGGAATCTGACAAAAGTCAAGCTGGGCTGCTTTCTTTAACCTCACGGGGACTCGTACCCGTGACTGGTCTAATCTAAAATGCAACCCTCACATATACATCATATTGCCCTAACAGAGAAATCTAATCAAAAAATGTTGGTAGACTCCAATCAAGATAAGAAGGCCTTTATTGATCCCACAGTGGGGACATTTTCAGTGTTACAGCAGCAAAGATATAGGTCACACAGAGACGGCGGCATAATGTAGCCATTAATGTATAACATTAACGGTAACCATTCAGAATCAAACCTTTGTAAATATACGCAGTAACTATGTGTATATACACATGAATCTACACACCAACATACATCTACATATGTACATATGTACATATGAAGAAACACTCATTTTAGCCTGTACATAGTACAGAGGAAAAATACTCTAAGTGACAGTGCTGCAGTGCTGCAGTGAAATATAAGGAACAGCATTGGATAAAAATAAAACTAGACAAACAGTAGTGGGGAATGTTGAATCCTCTCCCTCCGTGGTTTATCACTCCAAGTCTCGGTCATCTTGGCGCCTCGAGTCCTGCCCCCGATTGGCGGCTCCAGAGTCCCAATGACTCAGCCCTGTGAAACAACTCGAGGCCACATTCCACTCCACAAGCTTGTGTCTATATGCGTGTACAGATAAAAGTGTGCATAACAATTGTGTATGAATGTGTGTTGGTGTGCGCGTGTGTAGGTGTGTGTCTGTGAGTTACACAAGACACAGAGTTTTCTTTCTTAGCTATTGATTATATGAATGCTTATATGTAATATTTATCTAATTGTGTATGATGACCATAAATGTGTAATGCTATGACTAAAAATGTGTAACACAACTATCTGATCCATGTATAACTAATATACTGATTCGCATAAAGCCATGATTATCCATATGCAATATGCAATCACTTGACTAACATCTAGCTAACATTTTGGCTAAAGTCACCTATATCCTTCACACTCTCTAACACACCCCCTCACACGCACACACACATACACTGTATCCTGATAATTTATAGTTTTTTAAAATGTGTGGCAATGTTTTTTGTGCAATTTCTTTCAATAAATCTCACCAACAAGGGAATAATCCCATATGTGTTGATTTTCCCAAAACTGCCATCTTGGGAAGAACACAAAAAACAAACACAAAATCAAAACAGAAAAAAAGGAAAAAATCCAGGATGGGAGGTGGGTCATGGTGGTGGATTGGCCAGGGGGACAGAGGTGTGGATTGTGCAGGGGAAGTCAATGCAGAGAGGGGAATTTGGTAGCAACATTTCCCAGTTACAATAAAGGTTACCTCCCTCCCCCATAGGCTCAACCTTGGTCTAGACATCTTGTAAAACAAGTTCCTGGGTTCAGTGTGTCAGTGATTGCCTCTTACATGCCTTTTCCTATTTTTCGTTCCACCTGGGGCTGACAGCTGTAACATAACAAAAGCTCGGCTTATCCCCGACACACCCCTTCCTTTGGGGCCAAATGGCCCTCTCTGGACACTGATGTACATTGAAAAAAACTGGGACAATACTTCTCCTTCTCTTCTGCTGCTTTGCGAATGGCCGTCATCTCATGTCTTTTTAATGTGTCCACCCTGTACAGTAATTGGTCTGTCTCACTAGGGAGGCAGCACTTACCTGCTGTGCTGGGACACAAATTTACACATGTTGTCACCACCATGAATTATTACATTTTAAATGCCTGTTACATTCATTTCTCTGCTCTGTTTCACCTGCACTTTTTACTTTCCTTCTTGTGAGGTCGTATTTTAAAGTAGTGGCTGATTTTGCCTGCCATATATGCAACGCTAAATTCATAAACTCTGACATGAGGTAAACGTTTTTTATATAACCAAGATGCAAATAAAACAGGCAATATTTAACAGTTTTTACCATCCGCCAGGGAACATGAGGACGCCAATAACACCAACAAACGGGGAAAAATAAACATTGATTCAATCTGTTTCTTCTTCAGTATAGCTTCTGGTTTTTCCGGTGCACTGCTGTTGGTATAGCACCTCCATAGCAGCGAACATTGCAACTAAATTAAAATACAGTGATGCCGCGGAGGGACATCAATTGCTCAATCAACACAGCTGGAGCTTTACGCGGTGTTGAGTGATATTAATTGCTTTGGCTGGGAGCGGCCAGAAAATTAGCTTGAGGCAGCTGCCACACAATTTTGAACGCATGAAAAACCCTACATCAACACAGCTCACAGGCGTTGATGATCCAGCTTGAACTGCAAATGATCAGCTCATTGTCAAGCTCTTCAGAATCCTGATCATTTGAATTAGTTGTGCTGCAGCAGGCAGAGATGGAAAACATGCGGGATAGGTTCTGTCGAGGACCGGAGTTGGTGACCCCTCTAGGCGGGTTCCGGTTCCAACCCTGGCGATGTTTTAAAGAGTGGAGCTGTCATTGATTCAGGAGGTCTGGTTACTAGATGTGTGTCGTCCAGGGGAGCTCCGCAGGCTGCATTTAACTGCCAAGAGCGCTGTAGCTCATGCTTGACCTGCTCTAACTCCACTTCCTGGTCTTGTTGACATTGTTGGAGGCGGCTACACTTAGTCTCAGCCACTGCCAGCTTGGTTCTAAGGTGATATGAGCAGTCCACGTCTGTGGTGAGCTCCTGTCTCAGGGTTTGCACTTGTTGTTTGAGACTGACTGAGAGTGAATTTCGTCCGACATTTTGTCCAGCATCACGTGGGCACGTTGGTGCTCTGCTTCAACCTGTTGGAATTGGTCTTTGGAAGGTCAGTCGGACAATTTGGTAAATGGGCTGTCACTTGTATAGCGCTTTTCTATCTTTGGTACTGAAAACGCTTAACACATTGTACCTCATTTACCTGATGATGCAGCATCAGGAGCAACTGGGGGTTCAGTATCTTGCTCAAGGACACTTTGTGATGGTCACAATGGCTGGGTATTAAACCCACTCCCTCTGGGTTGGGAAACGACTACTCTACCACTGAGCCATGCTGCCCCAATTTGGTCATCTCAGATTTCAGTCTGTCTTGTTCAGAATTTGTGTCCTCATAGGAAGCAAGGGTTTTTGTCAATTCACGATCTTTTCGAGTTGGGGCAGCATTGTCAGCAGGTGCAGGGTTGGCCATGCAAATCAGCTACGCGTGCTTCAGCCCCGTCACACTGTGTTGTGACTTCAGCGAGTGGGTTTGCACAATGTCTTCAAACAACCTCAAGCTGGTGCTTCACCTGCCGCTCAGTTCTAACTGTGACACAAGACTCAAAACCACACTTCCAAGCATTAAAACAATTGATATAAATCTGATGCATTATTTTTGTTATTATTATTATTAGTTGCTGGCCCAATAGAAATTGAAAAAGCGCTTGAGTTTCATTGGCTACGTTTACATGTCAAGTCAAGTCAAGTCAAATTTATCTATATAGCCCATAACCCTTTAATTGGCCGGACCAAGAAATTGTCATTGAACATTTTTTTCCTTACATTTCCTGGTTATTAGGGACTCAAATAACAAAAAAACATGTACATTTAAAAAAATACCTAAAATTGTTGTTTTTATGAACCTGTGCCAAATGGCATCGCTGGCCAAACTGTGACAAAATAAATTTTGGTTACAAAATATGCCGAGCCATGTGAAATCTTGTTTTTCGATTATTTATTGGCTATTTCAAAAGAAATTTCCCCTCAAGCTTGCTCAGTTGGCCACAAACAAAAAATAAGCAAAGACATTTTCATAAAATAGCAATACTTTGAACACTGCTTTGGGATTCAAGCAACATCAGTTGTCTTTCTTGTGGTATGTTGCAAAGCATGGATTGCTTGCCTTGAGACAGAGGAAGGGTGTACATGTAGGATGAAATCCCACTGCATTGTTAAGGAGGTTACACACTTGTTGTCATTCTACTTGACCTCAACAAACCCCTCTGAAGATCTGTAGTCAAATTCTCCTTGGCCTTTCTTGTTCAGCTCATTGTCCTTCATAAAGGGAGCTCCACCTATGCAGTTTTCACAAGCTGTGCCGATGCATTTCACACAAAAACTTGATTCCAGATCCTTGAACAGGCTGTAACTCGCGAAGTTGTCGCAAAAGACAACAGACAGTCTTGGCTCAGGGATGGTCTTGCAGAGAGTCCGCACCACTTTGGCTCCCAGCAGAAGCTTCTTTTCTTCCTCACTTAGTGTGATGTTGAAGAAGGTGAAGGCTCCTTGGTAAGAGTAGCAGGTCATGGATGATTCCAGAAGTACTGGTCCGACTGTAGATGTTGAAGCCAAAATGATGAGGTTTGTTTGGGATGAACAGATGCAGAGTTCACGCTCTGGTGCCTGTAAGGAACCATGGCCTCATCCACTAACTGCTTGAAGGTAGATGGGATTTCGAGGCACTGCTTTCGCAACATGTCAAACAGTGAGCGGATCTTGTAGAAACGATCGGGGCTCTCTGCAACTTGTTGGTTGACATTGAAATGGATGAAATGACGTAACATCTTGAAGCGGTTTCGTGGCATGATTTCTGCAGTCACGGGGAAACGTGATTCCATGGCCCAGTAGTCTTCAATGGCAGGAAATTCAAAAACTCCCATGAACAGTAACATAGCCAGGAAGTTTTCCATCTCTGCAAATGCGTATGTTGATTGGATTTCCCATTTGTTGAGCAGAATAGAGAGATTGGTGTGGTATCAAATCAAATCAAATCAAATGTATTCATTTAGCACTTTTCATCCAAAAAGATTGCAACTCAAAGTGCTGTCCAGTAAAAATGTCCAAAACACAACATAAAACGGAAGCCCTCCCTCCCAACAAACCCAAAGATATATATCCGCCAGTACATCAGCACTCACACCTACACACACACACACACACACACCCGCACACACACACACACACACACACACACACACACACACAACCTGATAAACTTTGTTAAAAAAGACATGACAAGGCACAGAGCAACCATATGAGGAAAGGGTACCCAAAGGGGGCTCTCGTTCACGCTGAGGGGAATGACAGCCCACGGGCTACAGGGAGTGCCGCCATCACAGAGACCCCAGATTAGCCGGGGAGACCCCACACCTAGTTTAGAGGCCCCCGGCCACCTGGACCTAAGAAGCCCCTGCGATGACTCCCCCCGCCGGAAGGGCAGCCACCCCCCCCAATGCGGAGACCCCCCATGAGGAAAGACTGGAGCTAAAAGCTAACGTTTTTTGTTGAATCACTTTGGGTAATAGTATATCTATCAAGCCTCAAAGTCATGTCATGTCATGTCATGTCATCTTCCAAACCGCTTATCCTATACAGGGTCGCGGGGAGTTGCTGGAGCCTATCCCAGCCGTCAATGGGCGAAGGCAGACTACACCCTGAACTGGTCGCCAGCCAGTCGCAGGGCAGACATAGACACTGTCACTGAGCGGGAATCGATCCCACGCTGCCCGCACACAACTCAGGCGTGTGTACCACTACACTATCAGAGGACATTGAGCCTCAAAGTAGTGTTCTTAAATAAGTGCTGATGACGAGCAGGGCCAATGATCTACATCTCAGTTTTATCTGAGTGAAAGAGCAAGAAATTGAGAGACATCCATTGTTTAATCTCGGCAAGGCACGCCTCTAAATTACAGTAATTAGCCGGGTTTGTTATCTCGAGCGGCATACATAATTGTGTATCGTCAGCATAACAATTAAAACTAATGATATATTTACGTATATCACCACCAAACATGTAGATGCTAAACAATAGGGGTCCTAGTACGGATCACTGCGGGACTCCACATGTAACTTTACAAAACTCAGAAGTCGTATTGCCATGAATTACACGGTGTGTCCTTCCTGAGAGGTAGGAATTAAACCAAGAAAGTGCTGAGCCTGAGATACCAACACATCCCTCAAGGCGTTCTAATAGTATGTTATGATCAACGGTGTCAAAAGCAGCACTAAGGTCAAGTAAAAGTAGTATTGATGAGGTGTCGGAGTCTATAGCTAGGAGAAGATCATTAGTTACTTTAGCGAGAGCCGTCTCAGTAGAGCGATGGGCTTCAAACCCTGACTGAAGAATTTCAAATCGATTATTAGCGGCCATATAGTCACTAAGCTGTTGTGCTCCAACTTTTTCGAGAATTTTCGCAACAAACGGGACATTTGAAACCAGCCTATAATTACTGAGGTTCTCTGGAGCAAGGTTTGCCCGCTTAAGCAGGGGTCGAATAACAGCTGTCTTAAAAGCTGCTGGTACAGTGCCCGAGGTGAGTGATATGTTAATGATATTTAAGACGGAGGGTCCTAGGGTTGTAAACAGTTCATTGATGAGTTAACCAGGAAGCGGGTCGAGCACGCAAGTTGTCTGTTTTGCCGCACCAACTAATTTTGTTAGGCTTTCAAGAGATACTATATTAAAAAGAGATAGGGTTGTCAGACAGTTGTCAGCCATAATACCCCTGCTAGCATCAGTATTCGCGGAATTCAACAGGGTTTTAGGAGCGGTGTCCTTAATCGCATCCCGTATGCACTCAATCTTCTGCGTAAAGAATTGCATGAAGTCATGACGATGGTAATGAGACCGCACTTCAAATTGTATAAAGTAATGGTCCGACATAACAGTAGTCTACGGTAATACCATTACATTTGAAAATGCTAAACCTCGGGTTAGTACCAAATCTAAAGCACTACCACTTCGCTAATTATCTGCGTAAAATCAAAACTATCAATTATTTTCTGAAACGCCGCTGTAAGTGGTTCTGACGAGATATTCATATGAATGTTAAAGTCACCCATAATCACTATATTATCTGCATTAGTTACCAAATCAGCCAAAAACTCAGAGAACTCACCCAAAAAATCCAGCGTACGAGCTGGGGGGACGGTAAATAACTGCAAGAAAAAACGGAAATGAGGCTATAGATCGCATAATGAGCACTTCAAATGTTTTAACGGCGTCGCTAGAATGCGAGCTAAGATTGAAATCAGATTCATAAATAAGGGCTACACCCCCACCTTTCTTATGAGGGCGCGCAACATGTGAGCTAACGAAGTTTGGAGTAGAGGCCTCATTAGGGGGTAAAAAATTATCAGGTTTTAACCAGGTCTCACAAAGCCCAATCACGTTAAGTTTATGGTCTCTTATGAGGTCATTAACTAACATGGCTTTCGAAGAGAGTGATCTAATATTAACCAGACCGAGTTTCAGTAAAATAGGTTTATCCGGATAATTGCCTATAGCAGGATTCCTAATCATTTCTAGAAAGAGTGATGGCGCCTTCCCAGTTAGGGTGAAGGCCGTCCAGCTTAAGCAGGTCGGGTCGGCCCCAGAAAGAAGGCCAGTTATCTACAAACTGCAGTCCCTGCTCACTACAAAAGCTAGCCAGCCACCGGTTAAGCGAGAATAGTCTGCTAAACCTCTCATCATTGCCTCTCGCAGGCAAGGGGCCAGAGACAATTACTCGATGCCGACTCATCTTTCTAGCGAGATCACAAGTCCTAGCTATGTTCTTCTTTGTGATCTCTGATTGCCTCATCCTAGTATCATTGGAGCCGATGTGTATCACTATGTTGGAGTACCACATGTTGTTTGCCCCATGCTGATGTCTATTCCTTTTGCGAGTCAGCTCCCTAAGATTATCTTAAATGTCGGGTGCTCTGGCCCCAAGAATACACATTACTGTGGCTGTATTTTTAAGATTAATGTTACGGGTAATGGAGTCACCCATTACTAAAGTGCGGGAGCCAGGAGACCGAGGTGGAATGGGACTAGCTATTGGGCTGAATCTGTTATGCGTCTGAACAGGCGCACCGCGATTAGCAGGCCGCTTAGGGCTAATGCTAACCGGACTAGCAGGTTGGCTACAACCCATACTAACAGTTGTGTCTGCCACATCTACGGGTACCACATTATTCTGCTCTAGCTGGCGGACACGTCCCTCTAGCAGGGAAATCCTTTCAATGAGACGAGCGCAAGTGGTGCTTGAAGACATAGTTGCGTGTTGTCGCCCGGTGGATAAAGGCAGTTGAGCAGCTGGAGGGCAGCCGAGGAAGCTCGCCGGTGTCAGAGTTGTTGTGTGGCCGAAACTGATGGAATCGGCGATCAGCTGCTACCAAAGTAAAACTTCGGCGTAGTCTCAAAAAAGAAGAAAGTCTTAGGATGCGGGTGGAAAAAGACTCGCTCATTCGTCGTTCATCTCTCCGGTGAATTTGAGAGGCAGAGTCTGCCGGAGGGAAGTCTGCACGGACTAACCACTCCGGGGCCGGACCGGGCTGTTGACTCTACCTCGATCCAATTAAACATAACACAAAAAATAAAGCATGAAAAAAAATAAAAAAATAAATAAATAATTTCTATATAGAATATTCAACAAAGTAATTGTTTTTCCGAAGTGAGAGCCTGGCGAACGACAACCCAGAAGTGAAAACTCTCTCCCATACGTTCTCTCATACATGGACATATTTATTTAGATTAAAAGCCTGATCGGAATAAAATGCTTCATGGAACACCCCATTCGGAATATTCTGACCCATATTCTGGCCCATTACAATCAAGATTTTAATCTGAATGAGAGGGGTTGATTATGTCGATTGACAATCCGATCGGCGCGTGTGAAAACACTTATTCCAAAATTTTGGAACAAACTGCCTTTACCGCATATGTCTGTGACGTCAGTATATGCGTTTCCGTTATTCCTGGAAGCTAGTTGAAGCAGAGCAAGTGAAAGACATGGCGGGCGCAAGACTGAACTGGATACATTGCAGCTCCATTTGGAAGCGTTAACTCGATGTAATAGCGCAAACTGGAAAAACATGCGAAATAACGCTAACATTTAAAGTAGAAATGGGATGTTTTGTTGACACGGAAGTCGCTATGGCTTCTTCTTCGACTGCTATTTCTAGTATATTTGGTCAATTTGCGCATGTCAAAATAATTTGTTCCGAAAGTGTGATGCATGAATCGGATCAATATTTTTAGTGTCCATGAAAACAGGGCATGCAATCATAATTTTATTCCAAACTGATCGGGTTAAAGAATTTTGTCCATGTAAACATAGCCAATGAGTGGACAATTAGGCACTTGAGAATGGAGGTTAAATTACCTAGCTACTGGCAAGAAGTCAGTAAAGTAAGTCAGTAATTATTGTTATAAAGTGGTACCATTAATTGTCACAGTCATTTTACTGCGTCAACTGAAATGGCCACAGGAGAACAATTAGACAATATTCAAAACAAATGCCCACTCCAAAGTTGTGTTATGCAAGGCTAAGCTTACCTTTTTCCGGGGTTGGTTCACTTAGCGAGGCTACTCCTTGATGGAACAATTCAGGATGAGTTCAAACAACAGTATTAAAAAAATATTTCAAATGGTAACAGTTGTGATTGGATTGTATCTATCTAGTTTGAGTCAATTGAAGGCACTTAAGTGATTAAATGGCGCATATATAAGTAATACTAGGGAGAGGAAGGAACAAAATATTTATTTGTTATAAGTTGTGATAAAAAAAAAACCTATGTCAAAATGAACAACGGTAGAGAGCATCCACCCTCAATGGAATAGTTCAATTGAGACGGAGGGGCCTGTGTTCAGTCGTTATGCCTAAGACAGATAGCCCAATGTGGTTAACGCAAGAGCTGGGCATCATCTAACCGTCATTAAGTTCCCATCTGCATATTTAGCCGACCCACATGGTCGGTCAGGTCCAGTTTAGATTTTGTGATTTTGGAAGACCATGCTACACCCCAAACTGTTGCAAATTCCATGCTGCTCCAACAGCATTCTCATGCTGGTCCACAGAAATCCCATGCTAGTCTACCAATATACCATGTTGGTTGACCATCACTGCCATGCTGGTCCACCAGTAATGCTATGTTCACACCAATGGTGGATGAAGCATTCCGCTTCGCCTCATTTGCTCGCGTTTGACCGCGAGAAATTTGAAACCTGAATGCTACAGCATTCACGCACAGCAGAGAAGGGCTTCTCTTGATAGTAGCCGACAACAGCATTTTTCAACATCGCAATCAAGTGGCCGACACACTTTGCTAATGCTAACAATATTGCTGTCTTGGTAAAATTTAAGACCTATAAAAAAAACAAAAAAGCCGCCGAGTGAACAGGACGCTGTGTGGCTGTGTGTAACGTGGTATGCCCGATGCTGATTGGCTGCCGCGAGATGAAATGGCAAAAAAGTTCTTTTTTTTTTATTTATTTTTTTTATACGCAACAAATGGGGCGAA
This sequence comes from Filicampus tigris, assembly GCF_054856515.1. NCBI lineage: Eukaryota > Metazoa > Chordata > Actinopteri > Syngnathiformes > Syngnathidae > Filicampus > Filicampus tigris. Next base: position 22,339,761 of record NC_141229.1, on the reverse strand, counting down.
TGGGGAGATTTTCGGTGCTTCGCTCCGCGTCCCACCGCTCCAAACGCATCATTCGCGCTGCGCGCCCACGCAAACTACATTGACTCCAATTGAAACGCGCCGCCAGAAACCCAACCCAACGGAATTGGTGTGAATGCAGCATTACACCAGCACCAGACCTTACCTGGCTTATGGAGTAAGATTGCTGTCAAAAAGGTATATGCGTGATTAACGATTTGTATCCGTAATAGTAATAATTTGTGAGTACAAATTAAAATTGTGAGGGTTTGACTTCTTTTCTTGAGAGTACAAATCAAAATTGTGAGGGTTTTTTAATTTTTTTCTTGTGAGTACGAATCAAAACTGTGAGGGTTTGACTTCTTTTCTTGTGAGTGTCATTGGATATGTGAATATAACTCTCGCTTCTATGACTACGAATCTTCACTACGCACGAATTGCCAGCTGAGGATACGAATCACTTTGTGAGAGGGCGAATCTGCACAACATGCAAATTAGGATGAGATCACGCAGGCCACAAGCTGGTCCCAAGGGGAGCTAATCGATCCACGATTCCTCCCCCCGCACATGCGTAGAGAAGAAAACAAAGATGGTGAATGCGAGTGGATCGGACGGCGCTTCCAGCGGCTCAGGAGACGCATCTACACAGCAGGTAAAGTCAGCAACATGCAGATCCAATTTATTAATATTTATTTCATAAAGTCATTGTGTCTCAAATAATAGCTTTGGACTCACAGGCTTACGGCAATAGATTGCAATCTAATGATGCGTTTCACTGTTAGCATTAGTACGTGGCTATGTAGCTCTGTTTTCAACGTTTAGTCATATCTGTCACCAGGGGCGATTTTTCAGAGCATTGGGGGTGCTGAGCACCCAGAGTGTCTGGCTGGTTCATTTTTTTTTTGAGTGATTTAGGATCATTCATTAGATATTTTCTAATGTTCACCTTAATGCTGAAACCACATTCACGTAAAAATTAGAAAAAATGAAAAAAATGGACAGTGTTTTTCACAGGACAGCGACTCACCTCATATGAAACCACAATTTGTCTCTTTTCATAAAAAAACGGGTGTAAGAAATCTGAAATGTAAAAGAGGAGTGTGACTCACCATTATTTTTTCCATGGATATTTCTGACTGCTTTTGACTGACTCGAGCAGTCTTCTGTCATTTTGCGCAGCCAGAGAGAAGTCCTTACATGACAGGTGGAGTGATTTGCTTGTTCTGAGATCGAATCTGATCTAGGAACTGTCATGTGTAGTACCGAGAGTCTCCATTAGGAGCGTTGTAATGTGCTATTACTGTTCAAGAACCAGCAATGTATGTTCGAGCAAGTATAGTAAAAGACATTGAGCTCCCAATCCGTCTGTGTCCGTCATTATTGACAATCGATCGCCATCCAAAGCTTTACTAAAAGCATCTTATATTACAGGATCGGTCGATTGCAGTTTTCTGTATTTGCAAGAGTTGATAGTCAATATACGGGACATTTAAGGTCCCGTATGGGACAAACCAAATTAGCCCAAAATACGTGAAGTCCCGGCTAATATGAGACAGTTGGCAACCCTAAACCACACACATAGCTTATACACACACAACAATTAAGCTAGGCTGATCATTGTTGCATTCGATTCAATGCAGCTAAAATGGGGACGAATATCTGTTGATGATAACAAAGTCATGGTATTGGGTGGTAAAATAGTTGTTCAACATAACCACTGTATAACATACTCTCACCGCTATGCCGCGCAATTGACACAAGCCGAGCGAAGGATGAGCGGGGAGGGGGGCAAGAGCGGTGCTGAGAATCAAATGGACTGAACCATTTTGAGGCAGGGGGTGATTTCCGATGCAGCGTTGTTCACATTTTTGTCTTGTTTGGTTTTTTTTTCATCCAGCGTTTTTCATCATATTTAAGCATATCCTGTCCTTTATTAAGGAAAAGAAAGTTTGAGAAATGCTATATACTTTTTGGGGTGCTTGGGTTGAATTTGGGGGTGCTTGAGCACCCCCAAAAACGGGCTGGTTAAGACTATGTCTGTCAACATACTGTCGTTTAGTCACATGTACCCATAATTCAGCACATCAACAAAAATGTATGTATTATATGGATGCTGTTAATAGCTCTTGCTGAATTGGTCACTCCATTTTTATTGATCAAATTAAGTTGTCTCACAGAACACATAAAATAAACAAGGACAGTGTAGTGCAAAATGCAAAAAAAACTTAAGCAAAATGTCCCATAATTTGTTCTAGTTTGTAGACATGTCACTGAGTCCGATTGTCTTTGAGCTATCTTTAACAGAAATGCAGTGACACGAGAGGGGAGTGAGGTTTATCTTCTAAGAAATTATTTAGTGTCATTGATTTTGAGTTTTTGTGGTAGAAACTTGTAGGTGGGGGTACTTATATATATTTGTTGGTTGTATGTGAACAAGAAGAACAAATCATTATGTATCAGTAGTACAAATACATTAACCAAATATTTAATGGATTTTGAGTTACATTCCCCCAAAATCCCAGTTTACAATGCTGTAGTGCTAAAATCTTATTGACTGTCAATATATCTATTTTGAAAGTTTCATGTACAAGCCAACAAAATTGTGCACATTTTAATTGAAGATATTAGTTTCGATGTAATTAATTTTTTTCTTTTATAGTAGTAGCAACAAGATGGCTCATGTCATGCCTGAAGAACATTAGTAATATTGATTCGATCAAAAAGACGTGGGTAACACTAATGCATTTTCTTTTCAACATACAGTATATCGTCTCTGTCCTGTGAAAAATACAAATTACATTTTCATGTTAATGCGATGTATTTCACGACAGCGACGATATGCAGCTAACAATTTTAATTCACAGCCACATTTATTGATGTTATCATTTAGTTGAATAATTTATTTTGATTACATATTATCGAAGTTACCATCACCTCAAACATTATACTTTGCTTGATAATTTTTTTAATGTAATTACATTTTCAAAAATGTAGACAGTCATGTCCAGGATGATCTCTTTGGTGACGGTCGCAACTCTGACCCTGCATGCTGACTTGAAGTGTGACTGCAAGTCACTGATGACGGCTGAGATCCAGACGGAGTGGGCTGAAAAAACAGCAGCGTTGGAGATGGAGACAAACACTGATGACAATCTAGATTGACGATGGACATATGCCCTCAGATGGACCGCCTGATTTGGGGGACTATGTCAATGACGACGTGGAGATTGGAACAGAGCCACGAGAAAATGCTAACATATAAACAAAAATACTTGCCAAAATCATGAGTACTAAATTTCATAAATATACAACACAACATAGTATAATAGACATCAATTATTTCACCGGGTATATTATTTGTAGGCATAACATGTATTATTCAATATCATTGGACGCTATGAACAGGCAGTAGTTTTTTGTGTGTGAAATTGTATTTATTCATCAGTATTTATTCATGTACATCAGTTTCAACCAGTTGAAATCTGATTTCTGACACCACACATGAAGAATTTACACATTGTTTGATACATTTTCTAGGGATGTAACGATTCATCTAAAATCAATTTAAACTGCATAAAATATGCATCGATGTAAAAAACAAAAGAATCATTTCTCAACACCATGTTAATGATAGCTGCTCTCAAATGATTATTCGCTAATTTTTCTCTCAAAAATGCCTCATCTCCCGCTGGAGAAAAAATGATTGGTGCCGAAGAAGGGTGAAATATGTTTACAAATACGGCATTTATGTTTGTGTTTATAGGTAGTTTCATAGTATTGGTGCAACTCAGCATAGTGTATTGTTTTTGGGTTCCATTTTAAAATGCACTAAACATTCAGCAATAAAATATTTATGGCTTTGAGAGCCAATCCTTGTCATGGGATGTCATCAATTCTGTCATCAATTATGTCATCATAAAGTAATATCTCAATTTCTGTCATCATAAACATTTAATGCACTTGCAGTAGTAGTAGCATAGCAGACAATTCCTATATACAGTGTGCTGGTAGTCACGGAAGCAAACAGCTTTTGACCGTGCTCATAGTCTAAGTACATGTTACAAAACCTTCAATACAGGAACACAAAAAGGAACTTTGAGTCCGTGTGAGTAATTCAAAGAAATTCAAATCATGGATAAGACGATGTGCTACTATGGACGAGTCAGAACTACCTTCGACTACCAACATTGAAGCTAATTGTAAAACAGAATTCCTGCCATTACAATGGCCACAATTCAATTTCAATTACTGGTACTCCACTAAAACCAAGTCAGGAATGCTGATACAACCTGCACAGTTTAGTACAAGTTGAATGTACTATCATCTAGTCTTTATTCTTATGTACAAGACCTTAAAGAGTTCTCTAGCTGTAAGATACCGATAGTCATATAAAAGCAGCTGCTTGCTGGTGCGATTATGCCGCAATTTACATATGATCCGATTAGTCAACTCATCGCAACTCCTGTTGGTGAATAGTCGACTAGCAAAATAATCGTTTGTGATAGCCCTACTTGACACATGAATCTGGGCTGGAGTAAATCGTCCCAAACATCCATAACATTTACAGTAGATCTATTAAAATAATTTCAGGAGAAAACGTAATGGGGTATGCTGAACGGGTAGGTATGTTGATGATACTGCAGTGAACTTCAGGGGTGGTTTACAAAGTGCTGCAGCTGGTCTGATTTGCTCAGAATGAAGAAACTACAAAATAAAAAGAGATCATTGTTAATAGGATTCAGATGGTTTTACATCATGCAACCACGTGTCAAAATAAAATTGAGTAAGTTCAACGTTTTTTTTCCAGCGTACTGACAAACTATAATCTGACGCATATAAAACACACAGTGACATTTCATATATTCTTCTAGGAATAGATGATAGTCACAAGTTTTTTTCATGGGGTGGATTCATAATTTGCTCTTATTATGCATACAGTGGTACCTCTACTTACGAAATTAATTGGTTCTGGAAGAAATTTCTTAAGTAGAACATTTTGTAAGTAGAAACGTGTTTTCCATGTAAATGCCCTAATCCGTTCCAAACCCCAATATTCAGACATAAATGTTTTACAAAGCATAAAAATGCATCAAAACATGTAACAAATACATGTTCCAATTAGATTATTGCACAATAAATGAGAGTTATGCATATTGTAAAAAACAAAGAATAGAGTAAAGAATAAAAATGATGGTTGTTTACCTTTTAATTGCTGTCCTCATCGCTTTTTGCCTTCTTTGGTTCATGTTCTCTCTCAGAAGTGGTTTTTGCCTGGCGTTTTGTAAAGAACTGATTTAGTAACGTGGCAACTGTAGATACATTACGGTCATTCTTTGGCGAGATCAACCAAACGCATCTTCATAATTTTCTATTATCTCTTGCTTTGTTTGTATAGACAAAAAAACTACTTATTTTCTTTTCCTCGTTTCAGATTCACGTCAAAATATCGGAACACCCCGTGGCCCGAGGGCCGAATGACGAGGACGCTGCATAGAGATATCTATCACATATCAATCTATCCACCTGTCTATCTGCACACATAGAAACACTCGGTAGATGTCCCTATTAGCCAATGGGATGCCAGGAAGATGCTAGGCTAGCCAATGGCAGAGCAGCCATGAGTATGTTGCGTTCAGGAAACTCCGGAGCTGCGAGTGACAGCCCATACTGTATTTTTACCTTTCGGATCTTGAAATTTCTTTTGTAACAAGAGCCAATATTTTCCTGTTGAGGCGTTTCAGAACTTGAAAATTTCGTATGAAGAGACGTTCGTAAGTAGAGGTACCACTGTACTAGATGTTATATAGAGACTCAACTTTTATACAACTAGATCCCAATAAAGGGTGCTGGTGGTTTGGATATGCCAGAGCTACCGAGGAGACGTAGAGTGAACTCCCAGTAAGCCCTGTTTTTTGTTTTTGTTTTTTTTAATTACACATTTTATTTATAATTTCCAACTTTTCCAAAACAACAACAACAAAAAAAGAAGAAAAAAAAAAACTCTCTTTCCGCGAAACAACAATTAATTCTAGATATAGAAAACATAATGAAGAACAAACAGGGACTCAGTTTAGTTCAATAACATTTCAAGCTGGGTCACAATGTTCAAAAAAGGTGTCCAAATTGATTAAAAGACATCTAACTTTCCTTGATTTTAATGCAAGATTTTCTCTGGTGTACAATATGACAGAAGTTCATTAGTCCAGTGTTTTTCATTGGGGGATCGACACATTTCCAGTTCTTGAGTATACACTTTTTGCAGCGGTTGCTGCAAGCAATACAAAATATTTTTTGTTTGAGTTCGGATTAAGTAGAGTTACATCTCCCAACAACCATATCCTGTGATCGCTTTCCAAGGATTGTCCACATACCTGAGAAGTTACTGCAATTACGTAAGACCAGTATAGCTTCAGACAAATGCAACTCCAAAACATGTGCACAAAAGTTCCAATACATATTGTACACCTTTGACATTGATCAGATATATCATTCCTCATTTTATTCAGTCTATATGGTGGATAATATGTTCTGTGGTGAATATTAAATTGGATCTGTCTATGCTTAGTAGAAGCTAGGTTTGTTTGCGCTTTACCCAATATTATGTTCCATTTCTCCTCTGTGTAGCTGCATCCGAGGTCAGCTTCCCATCTCATTCTGTTTGTATGCCCTGTTTTAATGTTAAGTCACCTGCATTAGCTAACTCCGATGAAGCTGACGCGTGTGCATATATTTATTAATATTTCAAGATATTACACTACCAACTCATAAAAATATACACAACACACACAATCTCTGTGTCTTAACACGGTATACTGTACTTATGTATATGTAATATTTGTACCAAAAATCATGTAAGGACAACAACACCTCAGTAAGATGTTAAAGCGGGTAAACCTCACTTGTGTCACTACATTTCAGTTTAAACTAGTTCGCAGTATAACAAAATAGCCCTCTGTGATATGTCTTCACTATACAAGATATCACGTAACATTTTTTCTTTTGCATTAAACACTACTTGGTTTGTTTTTAGTTCTGTGAGAAGACTTTAATTAATCAATAAAAATGGAGCGACCAATTTAGCAAGAGCTATTAACAGTATCCATACAATACATTCTTCTCGACGTGGTGACTTGTGGGTACACATGACTAAACTACAGTATGGTCGGATAACGTTGAAAACAGAGCTACATTAGCATTAATACATTAAGTACTAATTATGCTAACAGTGAAACGCATCATTAGGTTGCATTCTATCGCCGTAAGCCTGAGTCCAAAGCTATTATTTGAGATAGAATGACTTTATGAAATACATATGAATAAATTGGATATACACGTTGTTGACTTTACCTGCTGTGAAGTTGTTGTTTTTTTTATTCACGTAATACAATATAATACAAAGATCTCGATGGGAGATTAAAGAATTATTCATGCAATGGACATAGAAAAAGTCTACAAAAGAGAAAAAAAACCTATTAAACATTACAACATTAACATTAAAACTAAAAGGAACAGCAAGGCAAATTCAAACTTTCTGTGAAGATGCGTCTCCTGAGCCGCTGGAAGCGCCGTCCGATCCGCTTGCGTTCGCCATCCTTGTTTTCTTCTCTACGCATGCGCGCCGGGGGGATCGCGGATCGATTAGCTCCCCTTGGGACCAGGTTGTGGCTTGCGTGACGTCATCCTAATTTGCATGTTGTGCAGATTTGTCCTCTAGCAAAGTGATTCGTATCCTCAGCTGGCATTTCGTGCGTGGTGAAGATTCGTTGTCGTAGAAGCAAGAGTCGTATTCACAAAACAATGCACTCACAGTTTTTATTTGTACTCACAAGAAAAGAAGTCAAACCCTCACAATTTTGATTCGTACTCGCAAGAAAAAAATTCAAATGCTCACAATTTTGATTCGTACTCTCAAGAAAAGAAGTCAAACACTCACAATTCTAATTTGTATTCACAAATTATTACCGTATTTTCCGGACTATAAGTCTCTCCGGGGTACAAGTCACACCAGCGATAAAATGCATAATATAGAAGGAAAAAAAACATTTAAGTCACACTGGAGTATAAGTCGCATTTTGGGAAGAAATTGTGCACTTGGTACACATCATTTCCACCGAGCTACGATGGTAACATTTAGCTAACATTCACACATACAAGTATACAAGCATACCAGAAAGTTACGGTAAGATAACCTTAAACTCACCAAAACGGTTGTAGATCGATTAAATAAGTATTTTATTTATCCCCAACCATGTAGAATGCTTCCAAGTCTCCAAAAGTCTTTATGTACTCGGTCATAATTATGTCTTTGTCTCCTCTGTGCTCGGCTTCTTACGTGTGTGGCTGCATGATGCAATACCCAAGCCAGAGGCAGACTACTGCCTGTTTGTGGTTCATTCTTGTTCAACCATCGTCTGTAAGTAACTTAGACAATTATGTGTAATGAGCATGCGACATTTATATACGAGCTGAATTGTGGATGATTGTGTGCAATGTTGTTGACTGAACATAATAATCGCTATCGCTAGTGCTAATCGCGATCGCTAATCGTTAGCATATCTGCCTGTTTGTGGTTCATTCTTGTTCAACCATTGTCTGAAACTAACTTAGACAATTGTGTGTAATGACATTCATCTTTATAAATGCCTGTGTCCCTCTGCAGGCGCTTTAGCGCTAAAGCGCCTGCAGAGGGAGGCAAAACATCATAAATACAAGTCAGCACTAACAAGCCATGACAGTAATCATGTGTTAATAATTTCACACATAAGTCGCTCCAGAGTATAAGTCGCACCCCCGGCCAAACTATGAAAAAAAAAAAGTGACTTATAGTCCGGAAAATACGGTACTATTACGGATACGAATTGTCAGAGCCGGGCACTTGACCCTTTTTTGCCGGTCTCGCCGCGACCCTCCACCAAGGACCTGGGTACCCTTCCGGCCGCGACCCCCCGCTCTTATTTGTAAAAATGATCACCCCCTGCCCCGTTCCGCCCCCCAAAAAAGTGTCTGTGATTGACGCTGCCGCGGGAGGGATGCTAACGCCAGAAGCTTTTTAAGGATCATAAGCTGGCTATTGGCTAAGTGCATGAACTCTACCTTGATGTGGCAGCGTCATACTTGAGTGCTGCACGCAGCTTAATATACTCCCGGACACAAGTTGATTTGAAACAGTTAAGTTCCAAGTCGGGGGTCCTTCCCTGTGGAATGACCTTCCATTGAGTGGATGGTAGGCAAGCCCCCTCGCTGTCCATTTTTAAAACCCGTTTGAAGACACATTTCTATTCCATGGCTTTTGATCCGACCTGAGACTGACAAATGTTCAGCTGTTTTCCTGTGTCTATTGTTTACAGTGTTTTGTGTTAATTTATTGATTCGCTTGTTGTATTATGACTACTTTGTTGTTGTATAAGTGCTTTGTTACAGCTGTAGCTGTTGTGAAATGTGCTATATAAATAAAATTGTATTGTCTTGTATTGTATGCTGATCGATGCTGCATTTTTTAGCAGGGATGATCTTTGATGGTCGTCATTTCGTGGTTAATGAATTAACATTTCACAATATTGATATGGCGATCAGAGCGTTTAAATACAACTTATACTGTACAGTGTAATAAATTTAGCAAATGACTTGTTTTCAACAAAATCCCAAGGTAAATTTCTATTTTTTTTAAATTTGCTAAACGAGATATACCACAGAGGACCATATTTTTACATCATTTACATGCCTTCTGTTGCCTCTCCCTTTATAGCTATTTACATAACTGTAACACCAATAAAATATACTTAATAAACTAACCCGTAATTTTGATTTAATAGTGAGTGCGTGGCTTAGCTCTTCATGACCGAAGCTGGCAAGCTAACAATAGGCTAACGGTTGAGGTGAACTTTACTCGAAATAAACACTGCCAAATTTTATACAGCAAATAAATAACATAGCTAGCAGTTTTCAACAGCTTTTATAATTATCTACAAACGTCCAAGCTGCTCTTTTCGCTCATGATATTTCGTGTTTCGCCGTGTTAAGTGAACACCAACAGAATGTTGTTTTCACCCACAGCTGTTGCATATTTACACCTGATGTTGGCTGAGTATGACACGTGATTTGCAGCTCTGCGTGTTATTGGTTCAATTGACATAGTAGGCTGCTGTGTTGCCTGCACATTTAACTAACTTAAAACAAATCTGATGAAGAAAAAAAATAACTTCAAAACTTAAAAGATACAGGTCCTACCTCGCCAGGGATCATTGGTCTCAAAGCTAAAGCAGATACACGCCCTCAACCCACCGCCTAAAAAGGTGCAAACACTTGTCACTGATTGTCAGAGCTGATCATTGCCTCTTTCCCGTGTGCATATTTAATCGACCCACGTGGTCCCAGTTGGTCCGAGTCACCCAAACGACGTAGAGAACGGACTTACCCTGTACCACATCACACGCAGGTGCCGCTTTCCTGTCACGCGCCCGGTAAGGAAAAAATTCAAATAAAACAGTGTTTTGTGTACCTTGCGGTTCCACAGACGCAATGACATGTGCGCATATTGTTTTCATTTCACTGATCAACATGCTGTGTGTGTGTGTCTGTTGTTTTTGTTTGATATTTTTTTTCTTTGTTTGGCAGCGTGTCTGCTTGTGTGGCGCCTGCTTGTGTTGTAAACACGAGGGATGGACCATGTGGTCGATTAAATATGCAGGACAGAACGTGGTGGCGGTTAGGTGATGCCCAGCGCTGCTGATTTTTGTGCACATTGTCATTTCTGTCTATTTTGCTGAATTATTTATGATGATGACAGGTCTGATGCTAGAGTATTTGCTATCATATTAAGGCGCTGATGATACCTTGTGTATATATTCTAACAGTATTTGCTGTAATGGGTACTGACTCTGCATCATCAATGTTTTCTGGTTCGCTTTCACACCATCTTCCAACAGGACTTTACCATGACACTGTACCTGAGACATTATTGGAAAGATGAGCGTCTGTCATTCACCAGCAGTACCAACAAGAGCATGACATTTGATGGTCGTCTGGTGAAAAAGATCTGGGTCCCTGATGTATTCTTTGTCCATTCCAAGAGATCTTTCATCCATGACACAACCACAGACAACATCATGCTGCGTGTCTTTCCTGATGGTCACGTGCTTTACAGTCTCAGGTGTGTATCAAGCCATCAACCAACACATTTATTGACATGCTTTTCTGTTCACCTGTCACAGTAGAATTTAAGGTCATGATAGCGACCAGAGATGGCAAATTGCGAACTCTTGAAGCCAAAACCATAGAATGACACACACAAAAAATAGTACAGAAACAAATATTGTGACTGATCATTTAATCCATTATTCACTCTGGTGTTGCGGGTTTTACTTCTAAAATAAATTTCTCAGCCAACAAATACCAACCGTCTATCCATCTTCTACACCTTATCAGCGGTTGCTTTGCCAGGAGCATTAGCCTTATCAGAGAGACCAGACTTCCCTCTCCCAAGTCACTTCATCCAGCTCTTGCAAGGAAGTCCCCAATTGCCAGGCCAGCAGAGAGAAATCATTCCACAGTAGGATATGTCCAAATCTCTCACGGAGGGTTTAGATACCATGCAAAGGAATCATTTAGGCTGCTTGTATCCGTAAACTTGCTTTGGGCACTACCGAGTCAGCTTGTCACCATATGTGGAGGTGGGAGTGTAGATGACCAATAAATCTCTTCCTCTGTCCTTTTGCAACGCTTTTTCAAACAATAAGAGATGCGTAAAGTGAGAAGTGAAGAATCCACTGGAATACTGTCGGTATGCGAAGTCCAGTGGCAGCAGGTTTGGTTGGGAGGGTTATAACCCCTCAACGCACAAACACACACATGCAGACACACATTTCTAATTCAGGTTTAATTTTCTGCATTTCCTGGCAAGTTGAATAACATCGGTTATTGTTGAGCACTAATCCAGTCTGTGTAGCCTATACAAGACCAATTCTGAACTAGTACTGCCACAAATTATTATTTTGCTAGTCAACTACAGTCATCGATAGTAGTTGCAATTAGTCGACTAATCGGATCATGTAAATCACAGCATATTGAGCAGCTGCTCTTATCTTACAGCCTGAAGTTAATAATAGAGACAACTAAGATGATAGTACATTCAACTTTGCAGCTTTTACCAGCATTCCTGACATGTTAATAAATTATGTTGCCACTTAAATTGAAGGCGATACTGTGGCCTTAGCATTTTTAGCTGTAAATGTTAAGTGCATTTTAACGTGGAACCAAAAACTACTGTATACATTTTGCATACTTGTACTATGAACACTATGATTTTATATATAATGACAAAAAGAAATACTTGTAAACATATTTCACTATTCTCAGGTATCAAGGATTTTTTTTCAGCCCCTGCAGGATTTCGCTGGCATTTTTTGTGATTGTTGCAGTCTAAAATGCCTGATTTCGTAGGTAGTTTTCCTAAAAGTTGCGATAAAAGTTGCTTTTTTTTTTTTTTTACTCAAGACCTCATTTGTTTACAATTAAGTAAACATTTTGTACAAATTTTAAATGGATTTTTACAAAGATGTTTGAAAAAGCAACAGATATTTACAAATGTGTATATTCTTTATTGAAAATTATATTTACCACACATCTCTCAGCATCTGGAGTTGAATCAAATATGACGGCAACAGTCTTTTTCTCAACGTGGCTCCTCAGTCCTTCCCCTTCTTTCTGGTAGACTGCAGCTAAATATATATTTTTTTTTTTTTTCAAGAGGATGATAAGCCAGAATGGCTTCTTCATTTATGACTTTCTTTCTCCGGGACCTTCTCATAGCTGGTTGGTCACTAGCATGCAGTGGGATATTGATAGCTCCACAGATCTGACAAGACGGTGAAAACTTTTAGCACCCAAACTGTGTGCCTTGATAAAATGTAATATTACATCATCAGCCTGGTGGCACGGTGGTCGACTGGTTAGCACGTCCACCTCACAGTTCAGAGTTCGTGGGTTCGATCCCGGCTCCGGCCTCCCTGTGTGGAGCTTGCACGTTCTCCCCGTGCCTGCTTGGGTTTTCTCCGGGTACTCCGGTTTCCTCCCACATTCCAAAAACATGCATGGTAAGTTGATTGGACTCTCTAAAAATTGCCCCTAGGTGTGATTGTGAGTGCGGATGTTTGTCTTTGTGTGCCCTGCGATTGGCTGGCAACCAATTCAGGGTGTCCCCCGCCTACTGCCCAAAGACAGCTGGGATAGGCTCCAGCACGCCCCGCGACCCTTGTGAGGATAAGCGGTCCAGATAATGGATGGATGGACATCATCAGCCTGTACTGTGAAATAACTACAGGTGGGCAATATATCACATTTTCAAAACAATTTGTGAATGTTGTTAGGATGTGAAAACATGCTATAGTACATTTACAATCATTTTTAGTGTACCGGTAATTATAATCAAGTAACATTTTGTACACAAGGGAGTTAGTGATACTTCAGTTGACAATTTTGCACATATTTCAAGTTTGTCTGACGATTAAACTGTAACTAGCACATTTAAAGACAGGTTTAATTATTGATTTACATCAGCAAATTGCCCAACTGTAGGCTTAACACACGTTATTCACATACAGATTTTTAGATAACTTTCTCACATTCATTCATTCTGCGCTCCCGACAGACCTCGATTCCATCGCCTGCGTGAGGATTTGTAGGGAGTGCATGTTTCTTTCAAAACCTTTTTGGTGGAATTGGAACGATACAGTCGTGACGTGCGTGTTGATGGATGAGTTTCTTTTATAATCTATTATTACGCATTTAGAACAAAATAGTTTACCTCTGCTTTTGTGCAGGAGGTTCAGATATTGGTTTACACAGTCCTATACCGTGTGTTTTTAGTTGATAAATGCTCCGTGTCTTCCACGCACCACGTCTCTCTGCTGTCAACGTTCCTCATCGTCTGAAACAGGATGTGACGTAGGGATTTCCAGTAGGGCGCATCGGAGAGTAATGTGCATTTGAATATCGGTGGAGATTGGTCGCCATTTCAGACATTCATTCATTCATTCATTATCTATACTACTTATTCTCACAAGGGTCGTGGGGCATGCTGGAGCCTATCCCAGCTGTCTTCGGGCAGTAGGCGGGGGACACCGTGAATTGGTTGCCAGCCAATCGCAGGGCACACAAAGACAAACATCCGCGCTCACAATCACACCTAGGGGCAATTTAGAGAGTCCAATCAACTTACCATGCATATTTTTGGAATGTGGGGGGAAACCGGAGTACCCGGAGAAAACCCACGCAGGCACGAGAACATGCAAACTCCACACAGGGAGGCCGGGACCAGGATCAAACCCACGACCTCTGAACTGTGAGGCGGACGTGCTAACCAGTCGACTACCGTGCCGCCCGTTTAATTGATCAACAAAATCAAAACTGAAACTGAAAAAAAACAAAAACTAAAGATTAGAAGGATTTTCTTTCTTCATTTTAGCACTGTGACATAATACTTTTGTTTATTATAATGAACTGGGTTATGGATGTTTTATTGATATCTCTTGCCGTGGGGTTAATAAGTTGTGACGAATGTATCATGTTCTTTTAGTACTTCTATTTCCGAGTGAGTGAAGGCAACGCCGCTCGAGACAGAGAAAGAGAGAGAGAGAGAGAGAGAGAAAGAGAAAGAGAGGGCGCTGTTTCATTGTGTTACTTTGCCATACAGTAACTGTGCTTTGATGTAAATACACGTGGGTTTACTGTCTAACGTTACTCATGAACATTAAAAATATCGTTTAGTATAGCCAGGCACAAAGCCTCGATATAAAGTAGATGAGGATGCCGTGGCAACTCGATGAACCCCGAATATCTAAAAATACTGCTGCTATTACTACAGTCACTCTTGATAGACCTACTTGACATCAAAGTTTATATCAGTGCAGCCCCCATCCATTTTCATCCATGTTGTTTTGGGTGTGTTTTTTATAATAATCATAGCTCAGGCTCATGACTGCTTTCAACGAATTGTAATTCTGAAGTCTCAGTCATGTCTTTTTTAAAACATGTCATGTTGGCAATGATAACAGACAATTAATATTTTTTTTTGTTGAGTACAGGGCTACCCAACATGTATTGAATGCAGAGAGAAAGTTGTGCTGATCAGGAAATCAGAGATTACTCAACTAGACATGCTGAGTAGTAGGCACAGTACCACAGAGATGAGAGAGAGGACCAGGTCACCCCACATAAATTGAGTTTGAGACCCCTGGACTAGAGCAACCACAAACATATTAGAGCTCACCCGACCGTGTGTGGTCCGCCGAGGATGGTCAAGTTAAAAATTGCATTTGAGTTTTTCCTTAAAGGGGAAGTAAACCCAAACATTTTTTTTAAAGAATATTTTCTATGCAGGCCCACTAGTTGACCCACGTGGTCCCGGCCCACCCCTCGAGAAAGTCACTTCAAGTAATTGTAGAAATTAGTTTGCTAGTGAATGTGGACCAAATTCTGTTAAAACAGAATATGTAGTGATTGAGAGAAGCAGCTATCTATTCTGTTGATGTGATCAATTAACAGATCTCTAGATTTCCTCTGGGTAATGTTAAATTGATTTCTTGTTTTTCCAGTTTTTGGAGGATTATTTTCTTGTTTATAGCCAGTACAGTACTGTGAACGTAGTATGTATATGTAGTTTTTGTGAAGTGGTTAAGTTGCATGATTGATAAATCTGAAATGCAAAGCGGCTGGAAGAGGGGGATGTAGCAGCCCAGTATGTGTGATAAATGTAACTTACAGAGCTGGGCATCACCTAACCGCCACCGAATTCCACCTGCATATTTAAACGACCCACGTTGTCCCAGTCAATCCCTTGTCGGTGACAGCCAGTCGATATCGAGAACGTAATCTTCACGTCACACGCAGGTGCCAAATGAGCACACATGTCTCAAAACGAAGAAAAAATATCAAACAAACACAACTGACACACACGCGCACAGTGTGGTGATCTGTGAAATAAAACAAATATGGGGCACGTCATTGCGTCTGTGGGACTGCAAGGTACACAACACTATTATTTAATATTTTTTCCTTACTCGACCCCGTGTCAGGAGTGCGAAACCTTGGTGTGACGTTGTATTGGTTAAGTCCGTTCTCGCCAGTTGGCGGCTCCGACCGACTGGGACCACATGGGTCAATTAAATATGCAGGACGGAAACTTGGGGACAGAGGGACGATGCCCAGCTCTGCAGATAACGACCAATCATGGCTCAGCTTCAGAAAACATGTGAGCTGTGATTGGTCGTTACCTGAGCCCTGAGCAACTGTGATCTCATTTTCAGTCGACAGAAGTGACAAAATGGCTGGCCATTATTATCAGAATGCCTTGTTTCAACTAGTGGGTCTGCATAGAACATATTCTTGAAAAAAATATGTTTGGGTTGACTTCCACTTCAACCCTTCTGTTACCTTTCGGGTTACGTTGCGGTTCAACTGTACCCATTTAAAGTTGAAAATGGGTCAGTGTGACCCGCAACGTAACAAGGTTAATTGATGTCGCCGGATAGGACACAACCATTTCTTTTTGAAAGGATGGGGGGTCGGAGTGGGCTTACATTCTAAAACACACCTGTGGCGGCCATTCCGGAGAGCACAGCGTTTCTCATGCCCTCCAAGGCGAGCCAGCCACAGAAACATAAAGATAAATCCTGAACGCTATTAAAATGCATGGATAATTTAATCAGTTAAATCCTAATATTTTGTTAAATAAGTAATTAAAATAGTATGATAAAAAGGCAATTTGACTATCAATACATCTACTTGCCATGCCTGTGGTCTTGAGCAAGTTGTTGAGCTCTGTGGAATGGATTGGAGTGCTACTGAAGCCACGTTGTTCCTGATCACTGTGTCCGGTCATGCTCATTGATTTGAGTGACTGTTTGGATGAGGCGCTCCGGTGAATCCCCCCAAATTCACATACAGTCCTAACTTTCTTATAATTCTACATGTGTGGATGTAAGCTAAATGTTACCATCGTAGCTCAGTGGAAATGTGTCCTAAGCGCACAATTTTATTGTTTTGATTTATATGGACACATTTATCAGCGTTACACGACGGAGGCAGCTTGGCTTTCGGTTGGTGGACGGGGGGCGTTGTGTAATGTAACGTAAGCATACGGTTCAGCCTGTTGTTGTCTCTATTTTTATTTTAAATTGTTCGTTATTTAAATTCTAAATGACATGACTGTTCTTGGTGTTGGATTTTATCAAATAAATTTCCTTAAAAAAATGCAACTTATACTCCAGAGCGACTTGTGTATGTTTTTTTCTACTTTATTATGCATTTTATGGCTGGTGCGACTTGTACTCCAGCGCGACTTATAGTCCGGAAAATACGGTAAGCGTGCCTGGCCTGTTGCAGGGCCGGCTGCCGCCACAGCAGCGTTTACCAGCGCTGATACTCGGCATTTTGATGAATATCGGTATCAGCCTTTTTTAAAAATCTGATGGCTGATAATAAATCAACTTAAAATTGTGTTAACTTCAAGGAACTATTTGTTTAAATTTTCAGTTAACTTTATTAGAGATTCTAACTGACCCTGGGAACACTCTGCACTGTTTGGTTTTGTTGGACATCAAAACAAAGATAAGTGAAATTTTAACATTTCTGTCATTTTGAAATTTTGGAGAACTTTATTTACTGTCGAAAACTATAGTGAGCAATTGTTTAAGTTTTCATGTAACTTTTGAAGACATGATGATGACCCTGGGAGCTCCCTGAACAAAGGTTCATATTGTCAAAAATGTATAATAATAAAAAACATCAACATTATGCAAAGCTAATAAAAAAGTTCAACAAACATACGTAAAAGTTAAGAGTTTTAACATGTTTTGTTTTTGCCAATATGCCAATGCCAATATTTTTTCTTTTTACTGAAAACGAATATCGGCTCCAAATATCGGTTATCGGCCTCCTTGAATACTAATAATCGGTATCCCTATCAGCCCTGAAAAAAACATCTCTACTTTTAAGACACTATAATTATGGCCACGGCACTACACAGAATTGCCTGTGGGTTGTTTTGTGATTGACAGAAAAATCAACAAATTGGGATTTTTAAAAAAATAATAATTATTTTTATTATTATTTTTGATAAATTCTGATCGGCCCTTGAGCACCATAAGCTCCTGGGCTCAAGCCTAGGTAAGCCCAATACAATAAATGAAAGTGGGAGTTCTTTACCAAAATAAAAGTTAATACTTTGACCCAAACAAACACGCAATTCACACTGGAATGTAGATGCACAATGTTTCATAACTACTGTTATTGAAACATACAAGAAGTAATACAAGATTCTATTGTACAGCAAATGTAAATGAATGAAGGAAAAAATATATATCAAAAATGAATGGGATGTAAGGGAGAAATGGGACATGTAATAGATAAGTGTTGAGAGAGAGTGAGATTGTTGTCCCTGATAACTCCAAGGTTTTGGGAGTGGGGTAAGGGTGAGAGGGTGGACTTATCAAAGTAGAGGTGAACGTTTAGGGTTGGTGAGGTGAGGGATTTGGGACCTATTATGATAATGTTTGTCGGGTGGCGTCAGGTGAAATGATGGCACAAATAAAATGTTATGTTGTTATGTTATACAGGAGGAGGGAGTTGCATTTATCACTAGTGAATGAATTGGGGATGTTATCACTGGGCTTGATGAGTTTGCTGACCATGGAAAAAAGGCTTTTTGGTTATTGGAGCCTGTGTGGATGGGTTTAGAGTAACAGGTAAAGCGGGCATGGATAAGAGCAGATTTGTAAAGTTGAAGATGATCAATGTATGCTTGTAGGTGCACTGTGAGTACGTTTTTTTTCATTGTTTTATTTATTTTTTAGAGTCTTTCAAGTTGGCGTTTTCTGGATTTCTGGATTTTAAGTGGTTAAGGGCAGAAGTGAACCAGGGAGCTGAGCATGTAAAAGAAACAGTTTGGGTTTTTAAGGGAGCTAATTGATCAAGGCATATGGAGAGACAGTTGTTACAATGATTAATAAGGTCCACCAAGTTGTCTGAAGGAGGGGTTGGGGGTGTGGCGAAGGTGGCACTGAGTCCAACTGTGTGATTTTGAGGCTTGATGGATGCAATGTTTCTGAAGGATATAACACGATTTTCTTCTGGAATTGGGGTGGGATGGTGGATATCAAAAATTATTGATACAGCTTATTTATGCAGAGGAAAGTCTTTTGATTTGATGTTTAGGAGGTTTTAAAACTAAACTGAATAAACGAGTACCTATTAAATATACAGTAGTATTAGAATGGGGGAGTTTCACACAGCCATGATAAATCATTCCTGCATCGGAAGGATTTTTGCTGATGCCGTCTTTAAGGATATCTTGATTGAATCCGAAGTTGTAGGCGCTGGTTGTATTGATGGAGTCATTACATACCATCATTACAACAGGAGCATCCGAGCACACAAACTCCTGGTGGAAGCACCCAAGAGACTTTGCAGGCATACCTGGATGGATGACACTTCCCCCCCAGCTCTAGAGGCAATACTAGAACTGGAGCACTGCTCTTGTTTACAAAAAACAAAACAAAAAAACTGTCTGCCTCCTGAGACTTAACAAAAGTTTAGCATAGCTAAATGTCAGAAAACTACAACCAGTCACCACCAGAGTTCGTGTGCGCATTCGTGCTCTTGTGTAGCCTGTGTAAGTGAAGAAGTGACCGGCACTTTTTTAAAAATTTTGTGGAAGTGTTCATAGTTTTGGCTCATTTTTCCCAAATATTGTGCAGAACGCTTCTATATTTTCATAGGTTGCATCGGAGAGTAATGTGCATTTGAATATCGGTGGAGATTGGTCGCCATTTCAGACATTCATTCATTCATTCATTATCCATACCGCTTATCCTCACAAGGGTCGCAGGCGTGCTGGAGCCTATCCCAGCTGTCTTTGGGCAGTAGGCGGGGGACACCCTGAATTGGTTGCCAGCCAATCACAGGGCACACAGAGACAAACATCCGCACTCACAATCACACCTAGGGGCAATTTAGACAGTCCAATCAACTTACCATGCATGTTTTTGGAATGTGGGAGGAAACCGGAGTACCCGGAGGAAACCCACGCAGGCACGGGGAGAACATGCAAACTCCACACAGGGAGGCCGGAGCCGGGATCGAACCCACGACCTCTGAACTGTGAGGCAGACGTGCTAACCAGTCGACCACCGTGCCGCCCATTTCATTTCAGACATCAGAACTGATAAACCAAGCAATATTACAATGCTTGCCTCCCTCCTGTGACGTAGACAGCTGAGACTGAAATAACAACAAGCCAAGCTCCAAAAGGGAGTGTGAGAGCCAATGCTTGTCATCAATTTTGTCATAAATAAAGTAGTATCTCAATTTCTGTTATCATAAAGATTTAATGTACTTGCAGTAGTAGTAGCATAGTAATGTTTAGTATACACTGTATACAAAACCTTCAATACAAGAAGACAAAAAAGGAACTTTGAGTCCGTGTGAGAAATTCATGTCATGTCATGTCATCTTCCAAACCGCTTATCCTATATAGGGTCGCGGGGAGTTGCTGGAGCCTATCCCAGCCGTCAATGGGCGAAGGCAGACTACACCCCGAACTGGTCGCCAGCCAGTCGCAGGGCACACATAGACACTGTCACTGAGCGGGAATCGATCCCACGCTGCCCGCACACAACTCAGGCGTGTGTACCACTACACTATCAGCGGACATGCGTGAGAAATTCAAAGAAATTCAAATAATGGATAACAAGATGAGGCAGCACGGTGGTCGACTGGTTAGCACGTCCGCCTCACAGTTCAGAGGTCGTGGGTTCGATCCCGGCTCCGGCCTCCCTGTGTGGAGTTTGCATGTTCTCCCCATGCCTGCGTGGGTTTTCTCCGGGCACTCCCGTTTCCTCCCACATTCCAAAAACATGCATGGTAAGTTGATTGGATACTCTAAATTGCCCCTAAGTGTGATTGTGAGTGCGGATGTTTGTCTCTGTGTGTCCTGCGATTGGCTGGCAACCAGTTCAGGGTGTCCCCCGCCTACTGCCCGAAGACAGCTGGGATAGGCTCCAGCACGCCTCGTGACCCTTGTGAGGATAAGCGGTATCGATAATGGATGGATGGATAATAAACTAAAGCCTGTAACCCAAACCAAAACCATATAAACTAGGGGTGCCCACACTTTTTCAGCCTGAAAGCTACTTATGACATGAGTGAAAATGATCTCCCACCTACTAAAAACGCAAAACACATTATTTTATAAATATATTGAAAATTATTTTTATATGTACCGTGTATGCTGCTTGCATGACTGCATCAACCTATATAGCACAATACAATAAAAACATGTTTTGTAATTACCGTACTCAGATGACTTGCACTGAATGGAAACAGCCAGGGACGCATAGTCCGGACAGTAGCTGCTGACAGTAGCTGCCTCAAGTAGATTTGCAGCAACAACAATCCGCCCATTCGGTCCATTCGGCGCGTATAAATCAAGTAAACTTTTTGCACACTATGCTAATGCTATCAATATTGTTGTCTGTAAAGTTCAAGAATTGTTTAAAAAAAAAAAAAAGCAGCTGAGTGAACAGGATGGTGTGTGTGACGTAGTATGCCCGACGCTTACTGGCTGCCGCGAGGTGGAATGGCAAAAAAGGTGACTCGTTTATACACGCCGAGTGGAGCGAATGGGCGGATTTTCGGTGCTTTGCTCCGCGTCCCACCGCTTCAAATGCATCATTCGCGTAACCCCACACACAACTGCGCCCGCACGCAACCGCACGCGCGAACTACATTGACTCCAATTGAAACGTACTGCCAGGAGCGCTCCTAACGCAGTTGGTGTGAACGGAGCAATACAGTAGTGAGGACGGATGATAGGCTGGTGATCTACCCACGATGCCTTTGCGATTGAGCTGTCAATCGCGATCGACGTAATGGGCACCCCTGATCTAAACAATAAACCAAATGCTAAAATTTAATAAAAGTCTGAGTGACAACCCCCACATGTTCCTCCACATGTACCAGTCCCAGTGTTTGGTCCCCCGGGGAATCTTCTAGCCAGACACTGCCACACGTGTGCTCTTTTCACTAATGCAGTGCACAAGCCCTCGTTCCGCCCCATATATTGCTGAGCCAATGGCGGCTTTTATTAGAATGACAACCAGTGAGCTGCGGCTCGCCAGTGCGTTCCTGCCAGTATTCTGCCATCTCCCCCTCCACCTTACTCATGGGTGAGTTTGCGCAGCGGCCAGTTGCTTGCTTCTACTAACAGATACAGTGCCCAGAGTGAAAAAGCAAGTGTGTGCCTTTAGCTTGAATGAAAGCATACTGTTGTGTCTATAAATGTATAAATGTGACCTCCATTCACTAGGGGGTGGTAGTGTGCGGAAGAGAATAAGAAAAGGAAGGAGAAGAAGGATGTGTGGTTGTCGAGGAAAGACGAGAGAGTAAAGAACGAGACAGACTAAATACTGACGTTCGAGTGTTTCATCTTGCACCAACACAATAAGTGTTGACAAGGATAAAAGATTTAAAACAAACGCTGGACATGGCTCTGCTTGGATTACAACCACCTCCCACCTTCCTGGAGTGCCCGGGCGAGCAGTTACGTTCGACGCAAGGAAAAAGTTGTTCGATAACTACCTGTTTGCGATTGAAGGATCTGACTTTTCAGCAGACACGAAAAGAACCCTCCATTGTTTGGGACGAGAAGGCCAGAGGATATACAATACTTTGCCGCTTTCTGCTGACATCTACGATAGGTCCGTGCTGGCTACGTGAGCTCGCCAGAAATTGTGATTTTGGCGATCAAATAGTCGCGAAGACGTGCATGGCCCATGTCCATGAAAAACTGTTGTCCTAACTTGAGTTAACACTTGATAAGTCCTTGGTCAGGACTACGGAAACAGCTATGGCTGATGCGAAAACATTTATGGAACCTGAAACGAGCCATGTTAATACATTATACAAACAAGGAACTAGAGCACCCAACACTGAAGTCTCCAGAAGACATAGGGAGGACAGGCATAGTGGAGCTACTCAGTGTTACAGATGTGGAACGTAGAGTCACTTTGCTGGCGACCAGTCTTGCCCAGCGAAGAACTACAAATGTAATGCATGCGGAAAAGTAGGTAATTTTCCAGTTCTGGCGCCGCGCGAGTGGCAGCCCGCTACAGTAGCTCCGGCTCATCAGTGAGCCTTTTCGTGTGTTTTTGTTCCTTAATATTACTCTACCTCATACCTTTTTCATATAGTTGATAGTCGTAACTTGCGTAGCAATGGACACCCAAACTGCGGTATTCTTGTTGCTGCTGATGGCTATTTTTTGCGCGATCGTGTCCGGCGACTTGGCTCGGAGCGGCGCCCCCATTGTTTACAACCGGAATCAGCTGTTAGCACTCCGTGCTAACCCTGCGCCGGCTCCCGGGGCGAGACCCGATATCCCCCGTGAGCTGAGGAGGAAGAGACGGGGATCTCGTGCGGGGGTTAAATGCCGGGAAAGGAGGAGACGATACCATCCCGTCCTCCCGTCTGTTATCATGGGGAATGTTAGATCGCTCCCTAACAAGATGGACGAGCTAGCGGCGCTTACCCGGCATGAGAGGGACTTCCGTGAGGCTAGCCTGATGCTATTTACGGAGTCGTGGCTAACAGCGATGACGCCGAACGCGGTCGTATAATTGGACGGCTTCCAAATCATACGCGCGGACAGGACGCTGGAGAGCGGAAAGAGGAAAGGAGGAGGGCTGGCTGTGTTTTTGAACGATAGATGGTGTAATCCTGGGCACATCACGATTAAGAAGCAGCTTTGCAGCAGGGATATTGAGCTGCTAGCTGTTGGCATGAGGCCATTTTACATCCCGCGAGAGTTTAGTCATGTGATCACGGTGACCGTCTACGTCCCCCCCGCTGCCAGCGGCGACACAGCCTGTGATGTCTTGACTGCAGCAGTGAGCAGGCTACAAACACAGCACCCAAATGCTGGTGACTTCAATCATGCCTCCCCTTCCTCCTCTCTGCCTTCATTCACACAGTATGTCACCTGCCACACCAGAGACAATAAAACACTGGACCTTTTCTATGCCAACACCAAGGAGGCATACACATCACTGCCCCTCCCCCCGCTGGGCAAAGCTGATCACAACCTGGTGGCTCTCCAGTCTGTGTACAAACCTCTGGTCCGCAGGCAGCCAGCTGTGACCCGCACGTTTCAGAGATGGTCTGGAGAGGCCGAGGAGGCCTTAAAGGACTGCTTCAGCACAACTGTGTGGGAAGTATTCAGCAATGCTCACGGGGAAGACATTAGTAGTCTAACGGACACTGTTACAGACTATATAAATTTCTGCATGGAGTACACCATACCCACAAGGACAGTAAGGTGTTCCTCCAACAACAAACGCTGGATCACACCAGACATAAAAGCTCTCCTGAAGGAGAAGAGAAGGGCTTTTGCGTCAGGCAACATAGAGGAGCGGAAGACTGTGCAGCGCCAGCTGAGGAGGAGTATCAGAGAGGGGAAAAGGTCCTACAGGAAGAGGATGGAGGAGCAGCTGCTGCAGAATAACGCCAGAGGAGTCTGGAGGGGCCTGAAGACCATCTCAGGCCACGGACAACCCAAGACCCGGACTGGGGGGGACCTGCAGTAGGCAAATGAGCTGAACCTCTTTTTCAATAGGTTCGATCAGATGCCTTCCTCCACTCAGTCTGTCCTGCTGCAGCCTCCACCTACTCCTCCTGCTGGGCATGTCACCCCCTGCCCCCTTATCTCCACAGTCTCCAGCTCGCAGCTACACCAGATAGCCACCACTCCCTCCTACCCAGCCTTGGCCTTCACCACATCTCAGGTGAGGAACCAGCTGAAGAAGATGAAGGCGATGAAGGCAGCGGGTCCAGATGGCATCAGCCCCCAGCTCCTCAAATCCTGCACGGACCAGCTGTGTGGAATTGTCCAGCACATGTTCAACCTGAGCCTGAAGCTGGGCAGGGTCCCCCAGCTATGGAAAACATCCTGCCTGGTCCCGGTGCCAAAGACACCCCCACCCGAAGGAGCTCAACAGCTTCAGACTAGTGGCGCTGACGTCTCACCTGATGAAGACCCTGGAGAGACTGGCCCTTGTCCACCTGCGCCCCCTAGTGAGCTCCTCAATGGACCCACTCCAGTTCGCATATCAGCCTGGCATCAGTGTGGATGATGCCATCATCTACCTCCTCCACACTTCACTCTCCCACCTGGAGAAGGCGGGGAGCACTGTGAGGATCATGTTCTTTGATTTCTCCAGTGCTTTCAACACCATCCAGCCCACCCTACTGGGAGACAAGCTGGAGCGGGCGGGGGTGGCCCACCACCTCACCACATGGATCCAGGACTACCTCACAAACCGGCCACAGTATGTGAGGACACAGGACTGTGTGTCTGACGTGCTCCTCTGTAGCACGGGGGCCCCACAGGGAACTGTCTTGGCTCCCTTCCTGTTCACCCTCTACACCTCGGACTTCAACTACAACACCCCTACCTGTCACCTGCTGAAGTTCTCTGACGACTCTGCGATTGTCGGCCTCATCACAGGCGGAGATGATCGGGAGTACAGAGAACTTACTCAGGGTTCTGTCGACTGGTGCCAGCAGAACCGCCTCCTGATCAATGCGGGGAAATCCAAAGAAATGGTGGTGGATTTCGGTAGGCGCCAGCACTCTTCACCTGCACCAGTGAATATCCGGGGAACAGATGTTGAGAGAGTCTCAACTTACAAGTACCTGGGTGTTCATCTGAACAATAAACTGGACTGGTGCGACAACACAGACGCCCTCTATAGGAAGAGTCAGAGCAGACTCTTCCTACTCAGGAGACTGAGGTCTTTTGGGGTTCAGGGGACACTCCTCAGGAACTTTTATGACTCGGTGGTTGCATCGGTCATCTTCCAGGGAGTGGTCACCTGGGCAGGCGGCGTCTCGGCCCGGGACAAGAAGCGGCTGGACAAACTGGTCAGGAGGGCCAGCTCTGTCCTGGGCTGCTCCCTGGACTCTGTGGACTCGGTGGGGAACAGGAGGATGTTGGCCAAGCTGTCATAAATGCTGGACAACCCGGACCACCCCCTCCAGGGCACCCTAACAGCACTCCACCGCACCTTCAGTGACAGACTGTTACACCCTCGCTGTGCAAAGGAGAGATTCTGCCGTTCCTTCTTGCCTGCTGCTGTCAGACTCTTTAACAAGAACACTGTGTAGTCTCTACAAACTGGCGGACATTAGTGCAATCGTGCAGTCCTGCACCTGAGCTCATATTGTGCAATACCCAATATTCCCCATTACTGTAATACCGTGCAATACTCAACATTCCCCACTACTGTTAGTCTAGTTTTATTTTTATCCAATGCTGTTCCTTACATTTCACTACAGCACTGCAGCACTGTCACTTACTTAGAGTATTTTTCCTCTGTACTATGTACAGGCCAAAATGAGTGTTCCTCATACTTTTTATGTAGATGTATGTTGGTGTGTATATACATATGTATATACACATGTTACTGCTTATATTTACATAGGTTTGATCCCGAATGTTTGCCGTCAATGTTATACATTAATGGCTACATTATGCCGCCGTCCCTGTGTGACCTATATCTTTGCTGCTGTAACAATGAAAATTTCCCCACTGTGGGATCAATAAAGGCATTCTTATCTTATCTTATCTTCTTAATTTTGCTCAAGTTTGCAAATCGTCTGCATCAGTAAGTGAAGTGGACCTACCGGAAGTTCAAGTGCTGTGCGTCAACAGCAGAAAAGGTTGTTAAGGGAAAATTTGTTGAAAATTTTGCTCTTGCCATGCCAAGGTTTCAAATTTATAACACTGATATGTTAGTTGACATCGGCTCTGGTGCATTCATAATTCCAAAACAAATGTACATGGAGCACTTCAAGAAGAGCAGGCTCAAGCCGCATATGGTGCGGTTGGTGACATACTGAAAACATAAGATACCAGTGCTTGGTCGCCTTGAGGCTACAGTTTCTTACCAAAATAGGAGTGCCGCAGGATTTTTCAATGTTGTTGAGTCTGGCACGCCTCCGATTGGACTGGACTTGTGTGAAGCACTTGACATTGTGATAACAGGGGGGAGATTGGTGGACTCGCCTTCTAAAGCTACAATGGCCTGTGAAATGATCTCTCAATCAGACCCTCTGTTTTCCTTGGTCATAAAGTGGACAAAAGACTTGAACATGCTAAGAATTTTGTACATAAAGTGCGAATCCGCTCTGAGGTGAAGCCAGTACAACAAAAGCTTCGCCATCTGCCTCTTGGTACGTGAGGCTGTCACCAAAGAACTGAACGAACTGGAGGAGCAAGGGGTCATTGAGAAAATTGACTCATCTTAGTAGGTGTCCCCCATTGTTGTTACTAGTAGGAGAAATGGGAGAATTTGCGTGTGTGGACACCGCTCCCTGGAACTTGCGTGAACGACACAGAGAAAGTAGAGGCAGTTGCAGCAATAATGGCGGCCGCTGAGGAAGTTTCTATGTAGGACTTCAAAGCTGCATGCCGCTGTTGCCCTGTACTCGCCAAGCTAGGGGCGCAACTTCAAAGGCCATGGCCAGGAGACTGAGTGCTGTTGACCCCGATCTGCAGCCCCGTTACTTGATAGGCGATGAGCTGTCGGTAGCGAATGACTGTGTCTTACCGCCTCGTTGTGCCAGAAGCCCTGCAGAAGCAACTGATTGTCATAGCTCACGAGACTCACCAGGGCATTGTCTGCACAAAACAACGGTTGAGGGAGCTGTACTGGTGGCCTACAATGGATAGACAGGTGGAGGCTTTCATCAACGAGTGTACCACATGTCATCAGAATGATAAGTCAGCTGTGACCCGCGATGCCCCCCTGAGCCCTTTTAGATTACTTTTAGCTGCCTGGGAAAAGGTTGCCATTGACATCGTTGGCCCCTTTGAAAAGGTGCCAAGAGACCGCAGATTTACCATTACAGTGGTGGATTACTACTCTAAATGGCCAGGGGTCGCTTTTGCCACGTGCGTTGATACTGCAGCGATTATCTAGTTCCTGACTGCACTTTTTTCATGAGAGGGGAATATGAGGGGGATTGTGAGCGATAACAGCCCACAATTTATCTCTGCTGAGTTCAAGGACTTCCTTAAACAAAGATAAAATGTTCACCTGAGAACATTGGTCTACTATCCCCGTGCTAAAGGGAAAGTTGAACGGTTCAACAGGGCGCTAAAAGACTGTCTGCAGACTGCTTCAATACAAGGAATGCCCTGGAAATAATTTGTACGATCTTTCCTCATGGACTACAGAGCGACCCCTCATGCAACTACTGGAGTCAGCCCATCATATCTACTTCATGGAAGACACATGAGAGCAAAACCTCAGATCTTGGATGGCATTCTTGTCACAGTGGAGGATGGTGTTGTGAGAGAAAGGGTGGAGCACAAACAGGAAAAGATGAAGCAGTACACAGATGTGAAGAGAGGTGCAAAACACCAGCACTTCCACCCAGGAGATCAGGTTGGAGTCAGTAAGGCGTGGAAAGTAAGGAAAGGGGAGCCAAGGTTCACTAAACCGCGGTTGGTGGTGAGTCAAAAAGGCCCACACACATATCTTCTGGATGATGGTAGAACCTGGAATGCATCACAACTGTCTGCATCCCCGACTTGGGATTTAGAATTGGACATGGACAGGGAGTTACGGAATTCTCATCCATAGATCCATGCTCATAAGGAGAATGATGAACAATGCAAGCCTTCCAGGGCTAGCCATCCACCTGCTTGGACCAACGACTATGTTATGGGCTAAGGACTGGCAGGATTTAAAAAAAAAAAATAATAATAATAATAGTTCTTACTGTTGATATTATGATGCTGATGATTACGTTGGTTATGCGAATGGTTATGGAAGTTGATGGCTTTATTGAAAGGCGGGAAGATGTGTCAATAAATCAATGTATAAATGCGTCGACCTCCATTCACTAGAGGGTGATAGTGTGCGGAAGAAAAGGAAGGAGAAGAAGGATGTGTGGTTCGAGAGGAAAGACGAGAGAGTAAAGAACCAGGCGTTTGATTGTTTCATCTTGCACCAACACAATACATACCACAGCAGCTACAGTTCCCTTGGTGTATGTGGTACTTGGAAAGATCGCCAAACACCAGGCAGGTAAAATATTTAGTTGGTTACTTACTTCGTTGTTTACACAATGAAACACACACACACACACATCTAATTTCCATATTTTCTCTTTAATTGTGAACATAACGACATTAAAGTAAAAACTTTCTTAATGGACTTATCTCTTAGCGCACTGATTCTCAACTTTTTTTTTTTTTTACCTTGGGGCTAACTTTTTCTGTGCAAAAGTGGTCCAAGTCCCATTCAGATAATGATTTGTGTTGCCTTATGTTTGTATTCAGTAACTAAATCAAATCCACTTAGTTTAAAAATCAAAAGCAATATAAAATAAACAGCCTTATATAATATGATTTGTCAAAAAAATGCTTTGATGTTGTGTAAACTTTGACACCCAAGAAGATGTCTAACGGGCAAAGAATTCTTGAAACAAATTAAGCTTGGGAGTCTCGAGTCAAGCTTATTACCATGAAAATAACTAATCATTAAATTGTACCTCAGCAAAAAGAATGGAAAACGTTTAGTCTTTTGGTGAGGTTTGTCCATCTTTGATTAACATGTTTCTTTTTAAATAAATGTTCATAAATAAATAAATAAATAAATGAAAATGTTCACTGTTAGGTTTATTTTTTTCTTCAACTTCTGTACAGGTAAATAACTGACTGATGGCCCATCGACACCTAGTGGCAGATATGTTGTAACTGAGCAACAGCTGTGATGTACTCTAGTAACCCAGAGCTGGGCATTGCCTAACTGCCACAGAGTTCCCGTCTGCATATTTAATCGACTCACATGGTCCAGTCGGTCAAAGTCAGCCAAACTCTGTCGAGAGCGGACTTAACCTGTCCCACGTCACACTCAGGTGCGGCACTCCTGACATGCAGCCGAGTAAGGGAAAAAAAATAAAAAAAGTGTTAAGGCCTCGACTCACCAATACGACGTCGGAAAGTCGGTACAAGCCATCTGTTTGGTGTGTCCCGCAGCGTCATAAAGTTGGAGCCGTTGTCGAGGCTTCTGGGAGCCGTGTTCGGCCGATTCAACATGTAGAATCGGGTCGGGCTGTTGTGACAAATGATCACTGTGATTGGCTGTTAGCTAGCGAATCAGGGCACTGGACCAGAACGGGAAGTGACGAATGTGGACGAACGGTGAAAATCTAAGCTTTTCCTCAAGATCTAAATCAACTTCGCTTATTTTTCACATCTTCTCCATGGACATAATGGCTGGCTGGACAGAAGACAAAAGTCCCTCGTCTGCGACAGCCAACACACTGGGACCACGTGGGTCATTTAAATATGCAGACAGGACCTCGGTGGAGTTTAGGCGGTGCCCAGCTCTGGTATTAACATACGCTGCCCCGCGGCCGTAGGCTTAATCATCACTGTCTTTAGGAGACATAATAAATGCACAGTTTATTCCCCCTTGCAATATTTGTCTTTCCTGTTTTTGTATTACTGCTGGGGTCCGTTTCACAAAGCAGGTTCAACAAACTCTGGATCGAATCCTGAAGTTTGAGTTGATCTACTCTGAGATAGGAAACTCTGAGTTTCCGGTTCCAGAACAGCTGTTATCAATCAGTTTACTCAACGCCGAGTGTCTTCACCTGGAGTTAAGCGCGTGCACCACAACTAAGGCTAGGTTCACTCCGCAGGCAAATGCAACCCAGATCAGATTTTTTTTCCCATATGCGAGCTGTATCAGATTTTTTATGACAGTCTGAACGGCTCAATTCCGATTTTTTCAAATGTGACCTGGGTCGCTTTCATATGTGGTCCTAGATGGGATACGTATCCAATCTTTTCCAATGCGTTTGCGGTCTGAACGGCCAGGTCGCATCTATCCGACATTGGCGTCCGGAGCCCAAAAGGTGCTCCGTGCAGGGAGAGGGAAACTGCTGGCAGCAGAGGATCAAATCTGCAAAGTTGTTTTGAGTAAGACTATTGACTTTATAGTTTACTTTAATTTAATCCCACTTGAAACATGAAGCATAAAGTGGATTTATGGCGATCGAAGTAATTCAGTCACGGCTCAGATCGATTCATTTTTTCCGCATGGTTATGACTTGACGTCATCGTGATGTCTCCATGAAATGAGATTAAAGCGTCACCTCGTGATTTTCCCCAAATACTGTATTTCTACCTCCTACTTAATCGCTTTACTGTATAAATGCCGCGACACGCTGGACCACATTCCTTTCCCATCAGCACTTAGAAACTAATGCAACAAAATAAACTTTCACCATTTTGGTATTTTCTAAAGGTCTCAAAAAAAAAATTGACATTTGTGATGTTATGGGTCAAATATGACCCGGCAGAGAATACTGGTTGTTTAAAAGATGTGGGTTGCTCTGTTGATCAAATGTGCCTCAATAGGGTTAGGAGCATGTGCGTGTGTGTTTTGGGGCACCCACAGCACACACGCACACGCAAGTACACACACACAGAGGACCACCACTCCAACCCCACGTGAACGCAAAGCATTCTCGTAGAATATTGATAAACACGCACACACACACATACATGAAGGCCCTCTTCACCCCACAAGCATGAACTCCAACTTATGTGAGATTTTATCAGTTGCATTCTGTTGGAGCATCAGTCAACATGAGCAAGAGGTATACTGTTGTAGAGGCGCTGGATCACATTTTTGGTCATGTCAGTGATCCTGAAGACCGTGAGGGAAGTGAAGCTGAGGAGGACGTGTCTGAAGATGAGGATGCGGTTCAGTTTGTATCTGAGCAAGACTACACATCCGATGAGGAGGACCCAAATGTCTCAGATGCTCAAAGAGAGGTCTTCATGTCAAGAAAAGGTGATATTTCATGGTCATCAATCCCGCTTCACACCCAATGCAGAGCACCAAGGAAGAATATCCTCAAAATGACTCCCGATCCTACAAGATATGCTGTGTCGTATGCCCAAGACATCAAGTCAATGTTTGAGCTGTTCTTTCTACCACCCCTTCAGAAGATCATGCTTGAGATGACCAACATCGAAGGGAGTAGAGTGTTTGGTGATATCTGGATAGAGATTGACAAAACTCAGATGGATGCCTACATGGGACTGTTGCTTCTTGCCGGGGTGTACAGATCCTGTAATGAAGCTACTGCCATCTTATGGGATGGTGAGTCAGGCCGCTCTATTTTCCGTGCCACAATGTCTCTTCAAACCTTTCACGTGATGTCAAGAGTGCTCCACTTTGACAATAGGGAGACAAGAGTGTGAATGACAAACTTGCTCCCATCAGGAATGTTTGGGATGGATGGGTGGAGATATTGCCATGTATGTACAATCCAGGCCACGGCTAGTCCCTTTCAGAGGCCGCTGTCCCTTCAGGCAGTGTAAGCCAAGCAAGCCTGGAAAATATGGGATCAAAATCTGGGTAGCATGTGACGTGAAAAACAGCTATGCATGGAACATGCAGATATACACAAACATACACAAATGTGCCAGCAGCGTGCCAGAAAAAAATCAGGGCAAGAAAGTGGTCTTGGATATGACAAAGGGTCTTCAGGGGCACAACATAACTTGTGATAATTTCTTCACGTCATATGACCTCGGACAAGAACTGCTGAAGAAGAATCTGACCATGGTGGGAACAGTCAGGAAAAACAAACCTGAGCTTCCCCTTGCTCTTCTCGGAGCAAAGGACAGGGCTCCTCTCTCTTCAAAGTTTGCATTCACAGAGAGAACCACTGTTGTGTCGTATTGTTCCAAAAAAAGAAAATAATGTCCTTGTGATGTCCACTCTCCACAGAGATGCTGCTGTGAGCAGTAGGGAGGACAAGAAGCAAGATATTATTCTAGATTACAACAAAAACAAAGGAGGAGTTGACAACCTGGACAAGGTCACTGGCACATACACGTGCAAGCGGAAGACAAAAAGGTGGCCAATGGTTGTCTTCTACAATATACCGGATGTTTCTGTGTACAATGCATTTGTGATACGGGCAGAAATACATCCTGGATAGAATGTTGGAAAACCCTTTAAGAGGAGGCTTTTTCTGGAGGAGTTGGGGAAGTCTCTGGTTATTCCCCAAATTGAAAGACGAGAGCGGCTGCCCCGAGCCCAAGCCTCTGTCAGTTTGGAAGAGGTTCAGGCAACACTCACACCAGCATCCTGCAATAAGAACCAAGCAGGTAATTCCAAGGGGGAGAAGAGAAAGAGGTGCCAGTCCTGCCCTGCCAAAAAGGACAGGAAAACCAGCACCACTTGCAAGAAGCACACTAAAACTATCACATACTGCAATACATGCATGTAAACAACACACACGCACGCATGCGCCCCCACACACACACACGCACACACACACACCCACACACACACACGCACACGCACCACCACAATATTGTCTCTCCAAGTTCATCTATTCATTATCAATACCGCTTATCCTCTCAAGGGTCACGGGGCGTGCTGGAGTCTATCCCAGCTGTCTTCGGGCAGTAGGCAGGGGACACCCTGAATTGGTTGCCAGCCAATCGCAGGGCATCTCCAAGTTCAATTTATGATTATTATTTTTCAATGGTTAACCAATGATCCATACACAAATGCACACACCTGCCCTGACACCATATATTTTTTCATTGTTCACTTTATGGTTCATGCAGACAGACAGACATACACACACAGACGCACAAACCTGCCCAAAACACACAAGTTGTTCTTCAATGTTGAGTTAATGGTTTAATTATAAATTTGCTCTTGCAGTTCTGACTAAAATAAAGTTGTTTTTGTTGTCATAAATCTATTCGGGTCAGTTTTGGTCCATAGCATCACAGATGTCACTGTTAAGATAAGATAAGATAAGAAGGCCTTTATTGATCCCACAGTGGGGAAATTTTCAGTGTTACAGCAGCAAAGATATAGGTCACACAGGGACGGTGGCATAATGTAGCAATTAATGTATAACATTAACGGCAAACATTCAGGATCAAACCTATGTAAATATACGCAGTAACATGTGTATGTACATATATATATATACACCAACATACATCTACATAAAAAGTATGAGGAACACTCATTTTAGCCTGTACATAGTACAGAGAAAAGGTATGAGGTAGAGTAATAGTAAGGAACAAAAACACACGAAAAGGCTCACTGGTGAGCCGGAGCTGCTGTAGCGGGCTGCCACTCGCGCGGCGCCGGAACCGGAATATTGTTAATCATTTAAAAATAATTATAATAATAACATATTTTGGGGGGGTAAGTGCACTCTATTATTAGTATTAGTCTAGAAGACATGGAGAGTAAAATTACTCATTGTATCACTATAGGATATGTAATGAGTGAATTTAACCAGGCGGCACGGTGGTCGACTGGTTAGCACGTCCGCCTCATAGTTCAGAGGTCGTGGGTTCGATCGGGAGTTTGCATGTTCTCCCCGTGCCTGCGTGGGTTTTCTCCGGGCACTCCGGTTTCCTCCCACATTCCAAAAACATGCATGGTAAGTTGATTGGATACTCTAAATTGGCCCTAGGTGTGATTGTGAGTGCGGATGTTTGTCTCTGTGTGCCCTGCGATTGGCTGGCAACAAGTTCAGGGTGTCCCCCGCCTACTGCCCAAAGACAGCTGGGATAGGCTCCAGCACGTCTCGCGACCCTTGTGAGGAGAAGCGGTACAGATAATGGATGGATGGATCAGTGTTTCCATGGATATGAATACATACTAAGATAGCTATGAAGTAAAAAACAATATTGGATCATAACTAGTGTTTTTAAATATTTCCAGACTGAGTTAAATCACGGGTCAAATTTGACCCACTAACACTAAAGATGTGGGCAGCTTTCTAACACATTACAAAGGTTAAGTGCAATTCGCTACCAGTCAGATATGTGTAAACACTGGTATGCCTGTCTTTTTAATGTGTTATTGTTTATTTTTTGATTGTATTGTTTTTGTATGTGTTGTTTTTATTTGAAGTGGACCTTGAGTCTGGAATAAAAATTGATTGATTGATTGATTGACACATGAAAAAGTACAGCTCAAACACACCCAGCACCAGACGTCTTCTGGACGTTGGATTTTGGGCTAAATCTGGTCGGTCCGTCTTGGACTTGATTTAGCCCAGAAATAGTCGTTTAAAAATTGGGCTGTGTTTGGGTCATCCAAATGTGTCCAATTTTAGCCCAAAAATAGTCGTTTAAATTTGGGTTGTGTTTAGCCCGAACAATGTGGTCCCAATTTAATCCAAAAATAGTTGTTAATAATTGGGTTTTGTTTATCCCCTTCATTGTGGTCCAACTTTAGTCCAAAAATAGTCATTGAAAATTGGCTATTGTTTTAGCCCATCCAATGTGGTCCAAATTTAGTCCAAAAATAGTAGTTGATAATTGTGTGTTGTTTAGCCCATCCAATGTGGTCCAAATATAGTCCAGAAATAGTCGTTGAAAACTGGGTTGTGTTATAGCCCGTCCAATGTGGTCCAAATTTAGTCCAAAAATAGTCGTTTGAATTTGGGTTGTGTTAAGCCGTCATTGTTGTTGTAGTATTGATTTTTTTTATATGTAAAGTTCTTTGTTGCAGTTGCAGCTGTTGTGAAATGCGCTATATAAATAAAGTTGTATTGCTTTTAATGCTGCATGACGTTAACAAACTACCAGTTTCGAAAATGTAATTTTTCTTTGCTATTGTGATTGGCATTTATTAAAGATATTTAAAATATATGTCACTCCTGCGCACCATTTTGAAATGGGATGGACTTCCTGGCTGGCAGCCAATCAGAGTGACTGTCACTGACACACTTTGCAGACTGACGTTGGTGTTTTATACATTCAATTAATATCTAAAAAGTACCATGACACAAAATATATGAATTTGCCACAATTCTAAACACATGCATTCTACTTTATGAAACCATGACTGAGCATCGCACAACAAACAATGACCTCCCTGCCATGTTAAAATATGCATATCACCGAGTAGGTTGAGATTGGCTGCCTCGTGACCATGTCACACGCATGAGCCGATTAGTGGGCCGGACTAAAATCAACTTCCTTCCGTACTTAATCAAGCCCTTTTTTTCCCCCAAATGTGTCCGGTCTGGCCCTGGGACAGACTGCCCGGCTCTGTTTTTCACTTTTCAACCAAATTGAGATAGTTAAACAGGGGTCTCAAACTCCGGTCCTCGAAGGCCGCTGTCCTGCCTGTTTTCCATCTCTCCCAGCTGCAACACACCTGTTTCAAATGATCAGCTCATCAGCAAGTTCTGCAGTAGCCTGATCCTGATCCAGATAGTTTGAATCAGGTGTGTTGGACAAGTTAAGACTGGAGTTTGAAAAGATGTCTTTTTAAAGACGTCTTTTCAACGACATGAAAATGACGTCTTTTCACCTTTCACTTTTCAACCCAATTTAGACTGTAAAAGGAAGTTTTTTCAAAAACATGAAAATGATGTCTTTTCACCTTTCACTTTTCAACCAAATTTAGACTGTAAAAGGATGTCTTTTCAATTACATGAAAATTACGTCTTTTCACCTTTCACTTTCCAACCAAGTTCGGACATTTTTTGAACGGACACAAGTGACGTCTTTTCAACCAATTTTTGCCGGGTGGGAAAAGATAATTTTCTCGAAATGGTGAAACATCACTGCGCAGTCTCATTTCCTGTCTAATATTTAATTCTCTGCATAGTAATGCAGCACCTTCTTCCATGGGATCATTATTAAAAGGATATACCACGTTTGTCTCCATCTACACTGAAAACAATAGTTTGTTGAATTTACCAGTACTCTCTTTTATTTCGTCATGTGGTTGCACAAAATAAAATCATCTGAATCCAGACACATTTATTTAGTAGATGTATACTGTAGTCTACTTGAAAAAATATATTAATCCAAATTATTATATATCGTGCAACCACTAAAATTGAGTAAATTAAACAAACTTTTTTCAGTGATACTTTGCCTAATGGACTTCTCATATACTGACTCCGATTTAAATGGTAGACGGCAGAAATAGGCTATGCCAAAACCTGCCTGTGAACTAAATGAATGAGGAAATGAAAAGAAGAGTGTGACTCTGAAAGAGGGCCGAGAGAATCTCGAGGTTCGTTGAGATAAACCTGGTCCTGACTAGGTTAGGTTCAGAGAGTCTGTTACTGCGGTAAGTGACCGAGAACTTAAGTTACCTCTCTCTCTGAAACCCTCGGAGTTACCACTCTTTCTCTGATTTGAGTTACCTCCCTTTTTGAAATGGAAAACTCAAAAGAGTTTCCCTAATTTCAGGGTTAGCAGACTCTGCATTTTCACTAAACCTGCTTTGTCAAACAGACCCCTGATCACTTGTACTTTGTGTGTTTGTTTTGCTGTTTTTGCTTATTATTTGTTCGGCTGTTGATGACTGTAAATATCGTACTTATATTACATAATATTTACGTATTTGAGTGTTTCTATCCATGTGTACAATAGTTTATATTCCTGTTGTCGTCTTCCGTCCGCTGTGGCTGTCCACATCTTTGAGTAAGTTTTTGTATACCACCTGTTTGTTCACATTGACCTTTTGTTGTCATAGTTTTCATTTGATAAGTTTGCTTTTCATGTTTATCATGCTCTCTTGGTTTGAAAAATTCTGTTTGATTACACTGTTTTTGTTGAGTCTGCTTTGGTCTCCCTGACTGGAGAATGTATGCAATTGTCCGCTTGATGTGTTTTAGAGTCACAGTGACTGCAGCTTGTAACATGGACTTCAGCCGATTTCCTCTGGATTCTCAGACTTGTTCCCTGGAGTTGGAGAGCTGTGAGTTGAACATCATTAATCACATACTCCCATATCTGTTCCTCTATCATCGATAGGACTGTACAAAAAATCAAAAGATAATGGCCTATGCAATATGCATATCGTAAAGACATGCAACATTTTCTGAATTTGACCCGCCAGATGTACACTTAAATGTGTATCGCCACCCAATAGTTGGACATTATCTATGGAAATTACAATTAATTAGCGAAAAACACATTGAGCTTGCTTATTTTGCATGACAAAAAATGTACTTTTTTCATTAGATAATAAAATAGTCATTTGTTTAGGTACATGTAACATATCATAATTATATTGATATCACTATTTTCAACATCCATATCGCATATTGTATGTTTTGCCAATATCATGCAGCCCTAATCACCACCATCATCTCAACTGCTTATCGTGTTCAGACAAGTTGTCACGTGAGGAGTGGGATTTGGACCCAATAGCAGATGTGACACGGAAGTTGAGAAGTAAAAGTCTTTCTCAAAGAAAATACAAAGTATTTACTGAGAGCAGGACTGGAGGAAAGCTTGCATCCTCAAGGTTTGACATACTGACATGTCACTCAGTCACTCGAGCTTATGAACTGTAAGACATCAGGCCTATATGACATAATAAATGACAAAGCATAAATAACCCAAAGCAACTATAGCAACTGATACACCAAGGAACAACCAGTCACAACAGTACCCCACCTCAAGGTGGTGCCCAGAATCTAAAATAACAAAAGACAAACAAGGTCAAAAATCCAAAACATGAAATCAACATAGGCGCAAAACAACAAGAATCAAAGTAACTAAATAAAGACTAAGAAACCAACATGAGTTGGATTAAGACAGCAAACAAACAGCAGTTAGACACAACACAGACAATTAACCAACAAAAGCTAAAGGAAATACAAACAGATGAGAAAACAAGCAACACCTGGACAAGACACAAATTATATAGAGGGAGCTGACTGGGTAACACAAGGGATCAGGTAAAGGAGCACAGTTGGAAACAATAACCTAACGAAACAGACACAGAAATGAATCATGAGGAAAACAAGAAACCAAATTCTAAATCAAAACCAAAATTAACAACAGGTCGGAGAAAGCCAAGAGGTTCCAAGAGGTTCCTGGTGGAACAGGAGGTGAGGGCGGCCGCAGGACTTGCACTGCCTGAGCCTGGTCAGAAAGCGGCAACAGGGCTTGCGCCGTTGGACCAAGGTCGGAGGGCGGACGCAGAGCTTGTGCCGCCGTAGCAGACTCAGAGGGCGGACGCAGAGCTTGCACCCCGTAGCAGAAGCTGAGGGCTGCCACATGTCTTCCGCTGACAAAACAGGGTCGGAAAGCAGCCGGAGCCAAAATTTAGTAGCCTGGACAAAATATGGTGGTCAACAGTATCAAATGCCCTTTTTAAATCAAGAAAAACTGCACCAACAAGGGGGCAGGAATCTAAATATTTAACTTTTTCAAGAAACATTCATTGCAGTTTTGTCGAGTAATTTGAACGAAAACCAAATTGCATGGCATAAAGAGTTCCACCTGTACTGAGATGATTTACCAATTGTTTAGCAATTCACTTCTCAATAATTTTCGAAACCATGGGTCAAATACTGATTGGCCGGTAATTCCTTACATTCCTTACAAAGTTTGCCTTCGCTTTGCGCAATGTTTGAATTGCTCTTTTCCGCAGTGACGTAAAGAGTTGGGTATCAGAGACAAGATGAGTTTTAAGGAATTTTTTCAATAATTGGTAAGTTTTCATTAAACAGAATTTTAATTGATCATTGAGCCATGGTAAATCACCTTTACTGCCTTGTTCTTTTTTGTTTGTCTTCGTAAATAGAGCCATCAAAAATTGTTTTATTTTCGAGTAGAAATTAATACTGTTTGTTGAAATATCGCCACATGAAAGAATCTCATTCCAAACAATCTCATGCACATCTATAGCCAGATTGTGATGTTGGTTTCTTGGGACTACTTCATAAAAGGAGGTACTCTTAGAATTTTTACAAGACATTTGGGTGCGCGTTTTGCTCAATTTCCTTGTAAAAAAGATTGCATTGTGGTCAGAGAGGCCATTTGTCATGTCATGTCATCTTCCAAACCGCTTATCCTATATAGGGTCGCGGGGAGTTGCTGGAGCCTATCCCAGCCGTCAATGGGCGAAGGCAGACTACACCCCGAACTGGTCGCCAGCCAGTCGCAGGGCACACACTGTCACTGAGCGGGAATCGATCCCACGCTGCCTGCACACAACTGTACCACTACACTATCAGCGGACTTAGAGAGGCCATTTAAGAAATTATAATTTTTCACAATTCTTATGCTTCATGTTTCAAGTGGGGGTAAATTAAAGTCAAATATAAAGTCAATACTAGTACTCAAAACAACTGGAGAGTCAGCCTCCCCATGGTCAGCAACGATCTTGCCGCCCGCGGGGAGCGCATTTTGGACTCCTGACGTCAATGTCGGATGTATGTGACCTGGCGGTTCAGACTGTGGTCACATTGCAAAAAATAAAATCTGATAGATATCCCTAGGACCACATATGAAAGTGGCCAAAAACTTTGACTTACTAAGAAGACATGATGCACGTTTTTGAGACAATTAACATGCATTTCAATCGGACACTTACAATCTATTTTTCTAAGCCACGCAGAGCCGCAACATAAGGATGAAAGAGCCGCTAGCGGCTCCGGAGCTGCGGCTCATGCCAATCAGAATTAGCCCTACTGTCCGACTCCTGATCGGTTAAGAATTGTTGCCCAATTATCACGCCTGTACTGCATACATTGAATCAGCGTATTGTACGCGTTGCAGAGAGAAGACGCAAGCGTAAAAACAATCTTGTGCGTGGACGTGGACAATTATGTACACTTGAAACATATTTTTGAACGCACAAAACATACTTGGGTACGCGGTATTTCACATCACATACACGTGATACACATTTTTGAACGCGATATTTGACATTGCGCTGACATAATTGTGGCATCAATCTAACGCTTGCTGTTGACAGTGGAAAGGCTTGTCCTCACCAGAACCTTGCTCCGCGCAGTCCAGATCTCTTCTCCCACCGCCCGTAAGCGTATGATGGAGTCCTCATTTTCCTGAAGTGTGAGCATCATTCCACCTCTGGCAACAATGTAACATTATTGTATGCGGTTAAGATAACACAGTTGTTGACGCTATTCCCATTGTTTATTTACACGAGCGGTAACAGAATGCACATTATTTCAAGATCTGCGATCCGCCATAACTCACGCCTAGCCACTCCACACACTGACTGCCTAACTCGAGCCAACGTTCAAACTTCAATGTCTCTGGTTTTTCACATTGTCATAATGTTCCTTTGTTTCTTCATCTTTGATGACACATCTGGGCCCGTCTTTAATGGCCCACACTCATAACGATGCAAAAGAAACAAACGCAAGAAAGGAGTTACGTTTAACTTGATTTATTACTATTTACAAAGAGCACTGCAAAGCATGGGAAGTATGTGCCTTCATCATCGTTACTTGAGCATGACAGGAGGCACACCTCTGCCCCCTTTTCTGTCATTTGTATTATTATTTACTTCATTTGATTCACTTCACTACGAAATTAATTGGTTCTGGAAGAAATCCCTTAAGTAGAAAATGTTGTAAGTCGAAACGTGTTTTCCATGCAAATGCCCTAATCCGTTCCAAACCCCAATATTCAGACATAAATGTTTTATAAAGCATAAAAATTAATCAAAACATGTAATAAATAAAAATTATTCAAAACATGTAATAAATACATGTTACAATGAGATTATTTCACAATAAATGAGAGTTGTGCATCATGTAAAAAAAAAAAAAAAGGAAGGTAAAGGATAAAAATGATGGTCGTTTACCTATTAATTGCTGTCCTCATCGCTTTTTGCCCTCTGGTTCATGTTCTCTCTCAGAAGTGTTTTTTGCCTGGCGTTTTGTAAAGAACTGATTTGACAACGTGTTGACTAACGATACATTTCG
Organism: Filicampus tigris; assembly: GCF_054856515.1. NCBI lineage: Eukaryota > Metazoa > Chordata > Actinopteri > Syngnathiformes > Syngnathidae > Filicampus > Filicampus tigris. Next base: position 22,297,920 of record NC_141229.1, on the reverse strand, counting down.
GTCATATTCTTTGGCGAGATCAACCAAACGCATCCCTTTTTCATACTTTTCTATTATCTCTTGCTTTGTTTGTATGGACAAAAAAGCAATTTCTCCTTTTTTTCTTTTCCTCGTTTCTAATTCACGTAAAACTATCGGAACACCTCATTGCCCAAGGGACGAATGATGAGGACGCTGCATCTATCTATCTATCTACCTGTCTATCTACACACATAGAGACATACAGAAGAGGTCCCTCTTAGCCAACGGGACGCCAGGAAGATGCTAGGTAATAGCCAATGGCAGAGCAGCTATGAGTATGATGCGTTCAGGAAACTCTGGAGCTGCGATTAGCAGCCCATACTGCGAATAGCAGCCCATACTTTTCCTACCTTTCGTATCCTGAAATTTCTTTCATAACAAGAGGCAATATTTTCCTGTTGAGGCATTTCTTAACTTGATAATTTCATATGAAGAGACGTTCGTAAGTAGAGGTACCACTGTACATTAAACTCTGGTAAACACTCTTTTCCAAACAATGCTGAACATGGCATTTTTAGACTGCAGCCTCCCAGAGAAGTCATTGATCGCTATCTTCATTCTCCTCCTCGTGCGCATAGAACCCACCAAAGCCCTCTTCTTCGTTGTCGCTGTCAGTTACGTTATGCAGCAGTGCAGCCTTTTCAAGCCCATTGGTAAGAGTGGATTTTTTTGACACTGCTCCATGGTGTCAAAATCCACTGGCAAATTCAGCAATAGTTGCTCTGATAACAGATAAAAGTGAATGGTCATAGACTGATGCCGTGATGGTGTCGCGATGAGGGATGTTCACCGAGAATTGCGTTGAATAAAACCTAGCACACTCTAAGAGCGTACAAGTTCTTGAGTGTTTTTGTCAGAAGAGAAAATAATTATAAATGTCAACACACAAATCCACCGCTGCCACCAATGTATGACATAATATTAATAATAATAATAATAATAATAATAATAATAACAATAATAATTATTATATTAGGACATTAAGGAAAACAAGAACAAGCAGGATGAGGGACGATACAAATCAACGAAACCATCTTGGGCTTACATTTCTTCTATTCAAGTGTATGTGTGCATGTGTAATTCTGTGCAAGTTGCGTATTTTCCGAACTATAAATCACATTTTTTTTTCATAGTTTGGCCAGGGGTGCGACTTATACTATGGAGCCACTTATGTGTGAAATTATTAACACATTATTACTGTCATGGCTTGTTAGTGCTGACTTGCATTTATGATGCTTTATCTCCCTCTGCAGGTGCTTTAGCGTAATTGACTCTGTCCCCAATGTTTCTAACTTGTCTTCTTATTGGCAGATTTAATCACGCCACCTCCAATTAATAGTTCACGTAGTCTGCTAAGCGACGTGTTAGCTTGATGCGTTTACAGCCATTTTACAGCTTGCATCAAGCTGCAGAGGGAGACAAAACATCATAAATACAAGTTAGCACGAACAAGCCATGACAATTACCTCTATATATCATTTCACATGTTATTGTAACCCACATAAAGTAACATAAGATGAATCCTAAAAGCTATTAAAATGCATGAATAATTTCGACGGTTAAAATCTAATATTTTGTTAAATATGTAATTAAAACAGTATAATAAAAAGACAATTTGACTGTTAAGGCCTTGCTAGTCGAGGAAGCTAGCTTATACAAACAGCTAAACATTCACAAACGCCACAGACTCCAGGTGTGCAGCGAAGTTGCCTGTTTATATTGTGAAATTGCACAAGAAAATACAGAAAATACTATCAATCTCTGCATTATGCATTATCTAAGCACACATATTTTTATGGACATGAACAAGGTAAGCCTGTGCTAACGATTAGCGATCGTGATTAGCATTAGCGATAGTAATTAGTATGTGCAGTCAACAACACACAATCATTCACAATTCAGCTCATATACAAGTTTTGCATGCTCATTGCACACAATTGTCTAAGTTACTTACAGATGACGGTTGAACAAGAATGAACCACAAACAGGCAGGCATGCTAACGATTAGCGATGGCGATTGGCATTAGCGCTAGCGATTAGTATGTTCAGTTAGCAACCCACAATTATCCACAATTCAGCTCATACATAAATGTTGCATGCTCATTACACACAATTGTCTAAGTTACTTACAGATGATGGTTGAACAAGAATGAACCACAAACAGGCAATTGCCGTGCCTCTCGCTGTGTGTGTGTGTGGGGGGGGGGGGGGGGGGGGGGGGTGCGTGCATGTGTGTAGGAGTGTGTGTGTGTGTGTCATCATACAGCCACACACGTAAGGAGTAAAGCGCAGGAGACTAACATAAATAATTACGACCGAATACATAAATACCTTTGGAGACTTGGAAACATTCTACATGGTAAACGATAAATAAAAGACTTATTTGATCGATCTACAACCGTTTTGGTGGGTTTAAAGTTATCTTACTGTAACTTTCTTGTATGCTACATGTGTGAATGTTATCTAAATGTTACCATCGTAGTTCGATGGAAATGATGTGTACTAAATGCACAATTAATTTCCTCCAAAATACGACTTATACTCCAGTGTGACATGTTTTTTTTCTTCTTTACTATGTATTTTATGGCTGGTGCGACTTGTACTCCGGACCAACTTATAGTCCGGAAAATACGGTATTCGTGGATGTGTTGTGTTTTGTGATGTATTTAATAAGGTCTGTGCTTCATTTTTGAGATAATACATCTGGTGTGCGGTGGACATCAAGTAACTGTAGAAATTAGTTTGTTAGTGAATGTGGACCAACTTCTGTTAAAACAGAATATGTGGTGATTGAGAGAAGCAGCCATCTATTCTGTTGATATGTGATCAATTAACAAATTTTTCCTCTGGGTAATGTTAAGTTGATTTCTTGTTTTTCCAGTTTTTGGAGGATTGTTTTCTTGGTGATAGCCAGTACAGTACTGTTAACAATGTAGTTTTTGTGCAGCCCGTGATAAATGTAACTTAAAGAGCAGAGCTGGGCAGTCCGTGCCTGGGCCGGACCGGTCGGACCCTCCGGCCCGGCTGGATGCCCATTTTTGGGGTGGAGGGTGGGGGGTGATACATTTTTAAAAAAATGGCTGGACTGAGCATGGCCGGAAGTGGATTTTAGTCCGGCCCACTAATCGGCCCTCATGCGTGTGACGTGCTCGCGAGGCGGCCAAATTTCACCTCAGCCGACTCGGTGAAAGGCTTCTTTCTTTCACGGGGCAGAGGCCGACAATGTTTAGGAATATGGCCGGGGGGTCGCGGCCGGAAGGGTACCCAGGTCAAGGGTGGAGGGTCGCGGCCGAACGGGCAGAAAAGGGTCAAGTGCTCAGCTTTGTTACAGAGCTGCATATTTAAACGACCCACATTGTCCCAGTCTATCCCTCGTTGGCGACAGCCAATCGACATCGAGAACGTAATCTTCACGTCAGACGCAGGTGCCACACGAGCAGACACGCTGCCAAACAAAGAAAAAATATCAAACAAAAAACTGACACACACACGCACAGCGTGGTGATCGGTGAAATAAAAACAACATGGGCCACATGTCATTGCATCTGTGGGACCGCAAGGTACATAACACTGTTTTATTTATTTATTTTTTTCTTAATCGGCCACGTCAGGATTGCGGCGCCTGTGTGTGACGTGGTACAGGTTAAGGCCATTCTCGATGCTTGGCTGACTCGGACCGACTGGGACCACGTGGGTTGTTCAAATATGCAGATGGGAACTCGGTTAGGTTAGGCGGTTAGGCTATGCCCAGCTCTGGTAACTTGTAATTGGTACCCAGAATTCCACAACTGGTGTGCATTGCCAGAGAACATTCATGTGTTCTGTGTGCAATACAATACAATTTTATTTGTATAGCGCATTTCTCAACAGCTGTAGCTGTAACAAAGCACTTTACATACAAACAACAAAATAGCCATAATACAACAAGTGAAATCAATAAATTATCATAAGACACTACATACAATAGACACCGGAAAAGAGCCAAAAATTTCAGGTCTCAGGTCGGATCAAAAGCCAGCGAATATAAATGTGTCTTCAACCGGCTTTTAAAAGTGGACAGAGAGGGGGCATGCCTAACATCCAATGGGAGGTCATTCCAAAGGGAAGGACCAGCAGCCGAAAAGGCTTGATCCCCTCTGAGGCTCCGCTTGGTCATCGCACCTCGAGCAGCGCCTGTTCCTCAGGCCTAAGGCTGCGGGAAGGTGCGTAGGAGTGGAGGAGCTCGGAGGGGTACGCTGGGACCAGGCCATTTAGTGACTTAGACAAATAGGAGAATCTTAAGTAGAACCCTAAAATGCACTGGGACCCAGTGAAGGGAGGCAAGAATTGGTGTTATGCGCTCCATCTTCCGAACTCCAGATATAGGCGGGCAGCAGCATTTTGGACCAACTGGAGACGTTTGAGAGAGGACTGGCTGACTCCAAATTAAAGTGCATAACAGTAATCTAGCCGAGATGTAACAGAGGCATGGATGATTGTTTCTAAGTGCTGATGAGAAAGGAGGGGCTTTACCTTAGCCAGCTGTCTAAGGTGAAAGAAGCTGGACTTTACAACAGTCCTGATTTGCTGGTCCAATTTAAGATCACTGTCCATTTTAAAATCCAGATTTAAGACTGCTGGCTTTAGATATGAAGCCAAGGGGTCCAGGTTCTGTTTTCTTCCATCCATCCATCCATTATCTATACCGCTTACCCTCACAAGGGTCGCGGTGCGCGCTGGAGCCTATCCCAGCTGTCTTCGGGCAGTAGGCGGGGGACACCCCTAATTGGTTGCCAGCCAATCGCAGGGCTCACAAAGACAAACATCCGCACTCACAATCACACCTAGGGGCAATTTAGAGAGTCCAATCAACTTACCATGCATGTTTTTGGAATGTGGGAGGAAACCGGAGTACCCGGAGAAAACCCACGCAGGCACGGGGAGAACATGCAAACTCCACACAGGGAGGCCGGGGCTGGGATCGAACCCACGACCTCAGAACTGTGGAGCGGACCTGCTAACCAGTCGACCGCCGTTCTGTTTTCTTTTCATTGAAATTTCAGAAATTCAGTGACATCCAGGCTTTGATGTCCTCTAGGCAGGACAAAAAGTGGTCTTATGGAGAAAGCGTCATTTTTGCTCAGCGGGACATAGATTTGACAGTCGTCCGCATAGCAGTGAAAGGAAATACCATGTTTCCGAAGGGTGGAACCCAGAGGCAGCAAATACAAAGAGAACAACAATGGCCCCAAAATAGAACCCTGTCGAACACCATATGATAGAGGGGCAGAGTGGGACTCAGAGGAACTTAGGCTAACAGTAAAAGTCCTGCCAGCCAAATAGGATCCAAACCACTCTAGAGCGCATCCACTAATGCCCACCTGGTGTTGCAAACGAGTCAAAAGAATATCGTGGTCCACCGTATCGAATGCTGCAGTCAAATCCAACAAAACGAGACATAGATAGTCTCCAGTGTCATTAAAGTATGTCACTAAGAACACGTAACAAGGCTGACTCTGCTATGCAACTTCTTGAAGCCTGACTGGCAGACCCCCATAACATTATGCTCATCCAAGAAAGATCTTAACTATTGAGTGCACCACTTTTTCCAGAATTTTAGAAATAAAAGGCAGCTTGTAAATGGGTCTAAAATTGGATAGCACAGCTTGATCAAGGCCAATTTTTTAAAGCAGGGGTTGCACTACAGCACGTTTACAATGTTGGGGGACTACACCAGAAGACAGATAACGTCCAAAACTGATTTACCAATACTCGGGAGAATTTCCTTAAAGAACTGTCAAGGAACGGAGTCATAAGGGGAGCCAGATGGCAAATCACATCCTCCAAAAATGTCAAAGAAACCAGCTCAAAGGACTCGAAAACTGCTGAACAAGGAACATGGACAGAGGGGTCAAATGATGCGTTCGAAACAAGAGCCCTAGATGTAGTAACCTTGTCAACGAAAAACTACAAGAATCTATCGCACATTTCACTGGACGAGTCCGTGCAAATTGGTTGACGGGGCTTCAGTTCGGAGTCGATCGTTTTAAATAGAGCATGTGGATTTGGGCAATTTGCCTGAATCAGAGGTGACAAGTGGTCTCTCTTGGACTCCTTCACCTTTCTCTGGTAACGACGCCAGCAGTCCTATACGATTTGATGAGACCTGCAGCATGTCTCTTTTGCACCTGCGTTCAGCTCTGCGGGATTCCTGTCTAGCTGCACGAGTGCTCTCATTAAACCATGTCTCATGTCTAATCTTTTGCCGCATATTTTTCAATAGAGCCATGTACAAAATATTAACGCAGGATGGATGGAACCAAGTGTTGAGTTCTCTGTGTTTGAAGAGGGAACACAAAACCGATCGAAGACATCAGAGAACTGACTAGCAGGGGGTTAAAAAAACTGTGCCTGAACTCACTAGCCGTGGCTGGAAAACATTACATCAAAGAGCACAGTCATATGATCAGAAAGCACACTGCTTGATCGGGTCAGAATATTCCAAATGGGGTGCATAGGCTACTTGAAGAATTTTTATTCCTATCAGGCATTTAATCCAAATAAATGTGTCCATGTAAACGTAGCCATAGAGAGGTCTTGTTCCCACTTTGTGACTGGGAGAGAATCTGAAGCCTCTGTGTTATTTAGAATTTTGCGTATTTTTGAGAGTAATTTATTGCGATGAGAGATTTTCAGAACATTGTTTATGATGGATGTTTGAAGTTTGTTATTGAATGTATTGTTGAGTTTTAAGAGAATGGTGGATTTTAATCAGTAACAAAGGTATTGATTGTGCCCAGTGCTGAACTTCTGGATAAAATGTTGGAAACTGATTATTTTTTTAGTTCTGAATGATATGGTGAATGTGTGTGTTAGCTTTATTTTTCCATATTGTGAGGTGGAGTGGTTTTCTGTTAATTGTCAAACCTGGATTGTTCCAAATTGGTGACCGGAGGGATGGTGTGACTGTGAAGCCTTTAATATGTGAGTTTTCCCACCAAGCTGTCAGGGCTGAAGCTATAGTAATATTTTGGAAACAGATATTGTTTTTGATTAATTGACTGATAAATGGGAGACCCACAAAATTAATATTATTGCATGATGCCTGTTCAGTTTCCAACCAATTTGAATCCAGATTGGAGGGGGTAAGCCATTGTTTTAAGTATTTTAATTGCCTTAATATATGATAGAATTCAATTTTGGGGGCTTCTAATCCTCCTTGAGACTCCTGTTTCTGGAGCGTTCATTGTTTTATACGAGGAGTTCTGCTTTTCCGGTAGAAATGAGATATTGCTGAATTTAGGGAATTCAGCTTCTAAATCTAACATTACTTCTATATCAGTTAAAATGAGTTTCTTTCAATCAACATGTCAGGATACAATCTGTCAAGATGGCCAATGACTTTTGACAGCTTTCTATCGGTAAATCCATTAGAGTTGTGCAGTTCCATCTTAAATGAACTGCGTCACATGGTGCAAGCGTGGAAAAAATGTTGTGGCTTAGAGTCAGGAAATTATGAGAATTGATTTGATATTATGTGATTTTTAAAAAATTATTATTAGTGCATCTAAAACAATGCTGTCTGATATTTTACAGATGCATACACAGATGAAGACTTGATGCTTTACTGGAAAAGCGGTGATGAGTCCCTAAGTACTGATGATCGTATTTCATTATCACAGTTCCTCATCCAGAAGTTCCACACTACATCTCGTTTGGCCTTCTACAGCAGCACAGGTAGTTTGAGAATATTGTAATAGTGTGAATAAATAAATAATTCTAAATTAATCTTGTTTTCTGTAACTCAAACGCAGATTAGAACAGATTTTTCCGGCATGACCTACATGATACACTCTAGTTTTTGTTTTGATGTTTTTAGATTATCTGATAGTCACGGCAGACTAAGGGTTAATAATTCACACTTGAATTTATGCATTATACATACATATACATATTTACATACACACACATATATACATATATACATGTTCATATATACATGCATATATACATATATACATGTACATATATATACATGCATATATATATATTTTTACATATATACATATACATATATATATGCATATATATATATATATATACATATATATATATACATATGTATATATAGATATATATATATATATATAGATATACATATATATGCATATATATATATACATATACATACACATATGATACATATATATACACACATATATATATATATACATATATATATATATATATATATATATATATATATATATATATATATATACATATACTATATACACACATATACATATACTATATATACAGTGCTCAGCATAAACGAGAACCCCCGTTTGATAATTCAATACAATACAATTTTATTTATATAGCGCAGCTAGAGCTGCAACAAAGCACTTTACAAACAATACAATAAATAAAAAACAATAAAAGGCTGCGATACATATATTAATAAATATAGATAATAAAAATATAAATTAAAAAATCCAGGCGGCACGGTGGTCGACTGGTTAGCACGTCCGCCTCACAGTTCAGAGGTCGTGGGTTCGATCCCGGCTCCGGCCTCCCTGTGTGGCGTTTGCATGTTCTCCCCGTGCCTGCGTGGGTTTTCTCCGGGCACTCCGGTTTCCTCCCACATTCCAAAAACATGCATGGTAAATTGATTGGATACTCTAAATTGCCCCTAGGTGTGATTGTGAGTGTGGATGTTTGTCTCTGTGTGCCCTGCGATTGGCTGGCAACCAGTTCAGGGTGTCCCCCGCCTACTGCCCAAAGACAGCTGGGATAGGCTCCAGCACGCCCCGCGACCCTTGTGAGGAGAAGCGGTACAGATAATGGATGGATGGATGGATAAAAAAATCCAATAAATTAACATAAAACACTATATACAATTGACGACGGAGAAGAGACGAAAATTTCAGGTCTGATCAAAAGCCAGAGAAAAGAATTGTGTCTTCAACGAGGTTTTAGAAATGGACACAGAGGGAGCTTGCCTAACAACCAATGGGAGGTCATTCCAGAGAGAAGGACCAGCAACAGAAAAGGCTCGATCACCTCTGAGGCTCCGCTTGGTCCTCGGCACCTCGAGCAGCACCTGGTCCGCAGACCTGAGGCTGTGGGAAGGTATGCCGGGGCGAGGCCATTTAATGATTTAAAGACAAATAGGAGAATCTTAAATTGAACCCTGAAATGCACTGGCAGCCAGTGAAGGGAGGCCAGAATTGGTGTTATGTGCTCGATCTTCCGAGCTCCAGTTAGTAGGCGGGCAGCAGCATTTTGGAACAACTAGAGACATTTGACGGAGGACTGGCTGATTCCAAAATAAAGTGCATTACAGTAATCCAGCCGAGATGTAACAAAGGCATGGATGACTGTTTGGAGTGCTGATGGGAAAGGAGGGGCTTAAACTTAGCCAGCTGTCTAAGGTGAAAGAAGCTCGACTTTACAACAGCACTGATTTCCTGGTCCAATTTAAGATCACTGTCCATTTTAAAACCCAAGTTTGAGACTGTTGGCTTTAGATGTGAAGACAGTGTGCCCAGGTCAACAGGGTGGGATGGAGACGAGCCACTGGGACCGAACACCATAACCTCTGTTTTCTTTTCGTTGAAATTTACGAAATTCAGTAACATCCAGTCTTTGATGTCCTCTAGGCAGGACAAAAGTGGTCTTAAGGAGAAAGCCTTTTTTTTTTTGCTTAGCGGGATATAGATTTGACAGTCGTTCACGTAGCAAGGAATTACCATTTTTCTAAGGATGGAACCCAGGGTCAAATACAATGAGAACAGCAATGGCCCCAGAATAGGACCCTGTGGAACACCATACGATGGCAGAGCGGGACTCAGAGGAACCTAGGCTAACAGAAAAAGTCCTGCCAGCTAAATAGGATCTAAACCACTCTAAAGCGCATCCACTAATGCCCACTTGGTGTTGCAAGCCAATCAAAAGAATACTGTGGTCTACCATATCAAAAGCTGCAGTCAAAGTCAACAAAATGAGACATACGTGGTCTCCAGTGTCGTTTGCCAGGAGGATGTCATTAAAAACACGTAGCAGGGCTGAATCTGTGCTATGCATCTTCTTGAAGCCTGACTGGAAAACGTCCATGACATTGTGTTTATCCAAGTAAGATCTTAGCAGTGAGTGCCCCACTTTTTCCATAATTTTAGACATAAAAGGCAGCTTGGAAATGGGTCTAAAATTTGAGAGCACAGCTTGATCAAGGCCAGTTTTTTTCAGCAGTGGTTGCACTACAGCATGCTTAGAATGTTGGGGGACCACACCAGAAGACAGGCTGCTGTTGATAATGGCCAAAACCAATTCACCAATTGTCGGGACAATCTCCTTGAAGAAGTGTGGAGGAATGGAGTCATAAGGGGAGCCCGATGGTTTCATATGGCAAACCACTTCCTCCAAAAATGTCAAAGAAACTGTCTCAAAGGAATCAAACACAGCTGAACAAGGAACTTGTAACAACCTATTCAATGAAAAACTGCATGAATCTGTTGCACATTTCAGGGGATGAGTCCGTGCAAGTTGGTTGACGGTGCTTGAGTACAGAGTCAATTGTTTTAAAAAGAGCACGTGTATTTTGGCGATTTGCCTGAATCAGACATGACAAGTAGTCTCTCTTGGACACCTTTCTCTGGTAACAATGCCAGCAGTCCTTTAAGATTTGGTAGGAGACCTGCAGCCTGTCTTTTTTCCATCTGCGTTCAGCTCTGCGGCATTCCTATTTAGCTGTGCGAGTGCTCTCATTCAACCATGGCTCAGGTCTAATCTTTTGCCGCATATTTTTTAATGGAGCCACGGAGTCCAAAATATTAACGCAGGATGAATGGAACCAAGTGCTGAGCTCCTCTGTGTTTGAAGAGGGAACACAAAGCTGATCAAAGGCATTAGAGAACTGACTAGCAGTGAGGTGGTTAAAAACCCAGGCCTTGCGCTCGTTAGCATTTGCTCTGACAGCACTGGAAAATGTTACATCAAAGAGCACAGTCATATGATCAGAAAGCACATTGTCCAAAACTTTCAAATTTGAGACCGATAAGACCATAGGAAAGGACAAGGTCTAAAGTATGCCCTTGTTTTGAGTGGAGCCAGCCACGCACTGCACCAAATTGAAAGAGTCAATGAGTCTTAAAAAGTCCTTTGCCAGTGTTTTTTCAGGACAGCACACGTGAATATTGAAGTCCCCCATGAACAGGATGCGATCATATCGCAGCATGATTTCGGCAAGACGATTTGAAAAGTCATTCAGAAACTCCTTGTTGTACAGTAAGTATTCTCTAGTAAGGAATCATATTTGCACTGTCCAATATTTCCTTATACGGAATTTCCTTATGTGGGAAACGACTACGGTACATGTCCTGTATAAAAGTGCAATTATGTTAACAAAATACATGTGTAACAAGTTAACAACACAAGCAATATAATAATAATACAAATTTTGTTCAACAAAAACGGCACTATAAAGCACAGGTATATGAACATAATACAGTACAGTATAATAAAAATGGTCCAAATACAGTACAGTATTGTACTTAACTAGAGTAAACTGTACTGTATTTTAATGTTGACTTTTCTCAGACCTAGGAAAAAATTACCGTATTTTCCGGACTATAAACCACAACTTTTTTCCTAGATTTTGAGCCATGCGGTTTATAGTCCGGTGCGGCTATTCTGTGGATTTTTCTTCCACCGCTCGGGGCGCTCTAACCGGAATGACAGTACAATTCAATACAATACATTTCCCATTAACTGGATGTGACTGGAGGTGGAGGAGTTCAACAGGCGAGGGCGCTATGCACTAGGCTATTTCATTAGGTGCTGTAATGCTTTGATTTTATGTTTTCCTAGAGGTCCCTGAAGTGCACATGAATGCGATTGGCTGATGTTACGTCTGTTCTCTTGTTTTGATGTGAAATGCTATTGTTGATTTAGCACGTCGCCGTGTGTTAGATTGGCTGACTTTATGAACATAAAACAAGACATGTGCGTATCGTCGCTGTCCTGTGGAAAAAAACGTATGTCCATTTTTGTCGTTTTTTTAATTTTCACGTTTATGCAATGTCTGCATTCAGCTTCAACGTCTGACGATGTATGAACCTACATGACCAATGAAAACGTGTTTTATGATGTCATGTATTTAAAACGTATCTCAATTGGATGTCAGACGTGTCAGTCAAAATTCACGTATGTCCATTGGACGTCTAAAGGTAAAAAAAATCCCTGTCTCTGCTCGCACAGTCCCGCCTACACTCCTCGGTGGAACGAAGCTGACATCTATCGATGCAAAGGTAAAGTTTGTCAATACACTAACTGTTTGTAAAGTGTCATATATATAATTTTTTGCTATCCACCTCTAGTAACGTTACCTTTGTGTCAAACAACATGCCATGTCCGCAACGTAAACACAGGAGGCATTTACCGCAGAGGTCAGACATTAGTGCAGTCAATACCCACGACTGTGGTGTTTTACGTGATCATTCGATTTCTGACTCAGATAAAACTTAATTCATTCACGTCGTTTGTCCGATACAAGCCTCTCTCTTATCGTTTTCCGGATAGACATGTCTCTCTCCCTTTTACGGTTGAGGCAGAGAAGAAAGAAAGTGGCAACACAAGTGACAAGAGAAGCTAGAGGAATATGGTTCTCAGACACTGCAGAGGATACAACATTTTTGCAACACTTTTATGTCAATATTGCATTCAGTGCAGTAAAACTGTTCTCTTTACTTTAGAATCGATCAGTACCGACAAAGATGACTCTCCTGACTATGTACCTACGGAATCGGAAAATTACGATATGTTTATGCAGAAATTTGCTTGGATAAAAATGTATTTTGAAGGAGTTTACTAATCTAGATGAAGTATTTGTGAAAGGGATTTTTACACCCTTACGCTATGTTATGCAAGACATTTTAAAAATAACTAGTAGTTTCATTGTATTATGAACATTTTTAAATCGGTACCCTAACTATATTCCTCTTAATATTTTCAAGATTCACTTGGAAGTCAAGCTGGTGGCACACACCACTCTGAAAGTGATGGTTGGTAGTGTAATTAATATTAACTTAATTTTTGTTATACAAAATCACAATCCAATAGGACTTCTCAACATGAATTTAGCAAATAGGAGCAGAAGAGTCCTGGATGTTAATTAGCTTTTTTTATGTGTGTATGGGGTGGGGAGGTATTCACATACAATTTGTTTAATGTACTTAACATGTTGTGCCCAGGTCAAGGAAGAGAGGAAGGGAGGTGGGAAGGAAAGAAGAAAATGGTAGAACAGTGAGGGGAAAGGGAAAGTACAGTACGGTACAAGTGAAAGAGGGAGGAAGGAACCCCTTCATCTTATATGTAGAATAAGGCATGATGTTAAAGTGGTAATGAATAGCAAAGACACACTCTGCACACATGAAAGTGTGTAATGTCTCACATGTGCACAAATACTCACAACTCATACGTATTTTATTTGTTTTTCTTTTAATTAGAAAGAGAAGCAGTTTCGGTGGACTCCTCAGCTGGTGAGGCTCATCTGGGAAGAAAGAGGAGGGCAAACCCAGAGACCTGGAATGTAACCATCCAGAAAAGGAGGCGAATGAGGGGCCTATCCTGGGTTGGGAAAAAAATAGAGAAACTGTGTGAAAGGAGGCAAGACAAATGGGGATGCCATGTCAGTCTGCGGCCTGCAAAAAATCCTCCGAACTCAAGTGTAGTCAACTAGATGAATCAAAGAGAGGAGATTTTCAAATATTTCTGGGAAAAAATTGATTGGAAAGAGAGGGAAATTTATGTCAAGTCATTAGTACAATTGAGGACTGTGAACAGACGGCGGACAGGTGCAGCTGAGTCCAGGAGGGCAGTTTCCGTATTTCCTCATCTTGTTGTTGATGGAAGTAGAATTCGAGTGTGCCAGCGCATGCTCCTGTCCACATTGGGAATAAAACAGTGGATGTATTTGAGGTGGATGGGGAGAAGAGGGAAAAGACCTAAGCAGACTGCGAGAGTGACAGTGACATCCAAAGAGCAGGACTTTCTGAAGGCCTTCCTCCTGGATCTACCTAAAGTTCCATCACACTACTGCAGATCCACATCTTCAAAGCTATATCTGGAGCCCGTGCTTAAGTCCATCAGTCACCTCCATGCACAGTATAAGCAGTCTTGTGCAGACAGTGGTCTTCAGCCTCTGTCAAGGCAAGTCTTTTCCTCAGTTTTTCAGCAACTGAATCTTTCTTTTTCACCCCAAAAAAGACCAGTGTGATACCTGTTGTGCATTCAAGGCTGGAAACATTGACACTGCCACATAGGAGGAACACTGCCTTAAAAAAGACAGTGCACGAGCCAATAAACAGAAGGACAAAGAAGAGGCAGGTGAAAAGACTTTGTTGTTGTGCATGGATCTGCAGGGGCTCTTGCTGTGTCCCAAGCTGCAAGCCTCTGCTCTGTATTACAAGACTAAGCTTAGTGTGCACAACTTTACCATATATGACATGATATCACATGAGGCAACAAATTACCTGTGGCATGAGGGCGAAGCTGGTCTTTCGGCCAATGACTTTGCAACAAGCATTCTTAATTATCTTGAAACACACCTATCATACGATGAATACATCATCTGGAGTGATGGATGTGGCTATCAGAACCGAAACCTCATCTTGAGCAATGCGCTCCTCAAGTTTGTGACTGAAAAGCAGAAGACAGTGACACAGAAGTATCTTGAAAGAGGCCACATACAAATGGAGTGTGATTCGGTGCATAGTGTGATAGAGAGGAAACTGAGACACAGAAACATACATGTTCCAGCTGATTACGCTGAAGTTATAAGAGGTGCTCTATCCAATCCCAAACCTTACCAGGTGAAGTACTTGGACAACACTTTTTTTTCATGGATTTCAGCCAAGTAAAACTCTGTAGGTCCATTAGACCAAGTAAAAGCACTGGTGATCCTACAGTGCATGACCTCCGAGCAATCAGGTATTTGATTTAATTTATTAATTCTTAGATGATTGCCTTCATGCCATGTATTTTGAGCTCTTACATACAAGCTAATAACTATGTAATTTCTTTCTTGAAATACACATCATATAACTGTCCATTGACCTTTTCTTCTCTTTTTTCTTCTTTCTGTAAGGTACAATATGGATGGAACAATGGACTACAAACTGTGCCACTCAGGTGACTGGGAAACATATCAATACCTGTCTTTGAGAACGAAGGGGAATAACACACATGTGACCAGACTGCACACATTCAAGAAAAAAATTAGACAGCTCAAATTCAACCGTCTTCAAGAACTGAAGAAAGTTGTTCCCCCAGATTACCACTCCTTCTTCGATGGTCTTCACCATGCGTAATTTCCAGGATTGCTTTTTGTCGGACTGCATTATTTTCATAATTTATTCTTATGCAATTATTTATTATTTTATTTATACATGGTGTGTATTAAATACTTACCTGTTCTAATGGTATCTTATCTTTTGTTTTAAATGTTGCCTGTTGTAACAATGAGGGACAAAGAAGGAAGGAGCGACAGTCGAAATGTCCTAATGTGTGTATCAATTATTATTTATTGAAAGAAAAAAGTAATCATTACTATGCTTCTTAATTTAACAAGGTATTCATTATTGAATGTATTCCTAATTGATGTTATTAATGTCAATATATTAGTGTTTAGTATTTATTTTTTGATGAAATTAATAGTATTTCCATCCATCCATCCATTATCTCCCGCTTATCCGAAGTCGGGTCGCGGAGGCAGCAGCTTCAGCAGGGAAGCCCAGACTTCCCTCTCCCCAGCAACATCCTCCAGCTCTTCCGGAAGGATCCCAAGGCGTTCCCAGGCAAACCGGGAGACATAGTCTCTCCAGCGTGTTCTGGGTCGTCCTCGGGGTCTCCTGCCGGTGGGACATGCCCGGAACACCTCACCAGGGAGGCGTCCAGGAGGCATCCTAATCAGATGCCCGAGCCACCTCAACTGGCTCCTCTCGACGCGGAGGAGCAGCGGCTCGACTCTTGAGTCCCTCCCGGATGGCCGAACTTCTCACCCTATCTCTAAGGGAGAGCCCTGACACCCTGCGAAGGAAACCCATTTCGGCCGCTTGTATCCGAGATCTTGTTCTTTCGGTCATGACCCACAGCTCATGACCATAGGTGAGAGTAGGAACGTAGATCGACCGGTAAATTGAGAGCCTCGCCTTTCAGCTAAGCTCCTTCTTCACCACGACAGACCGATACAGGGTCCGCATCACAGCAGACGCTGCACTGATCTGCCTGTCGATCTCCTGTTCCATCTTACCCTCACTCGTGAACAAGACCCCAAGATACTTGAACTCCTCCACTTGGGGCAGAATCCCATCCCCGACCCGGAGAGGGCACGCCACCCTTTTCCGACTGAGGACCATGGTCTCAGATTTGGAGGTGCTGATCTTCATTCCGACCGTTTCACACTCGGCTGCGAACCGCTCCAGCGAGAGTTGGAGATCGCGGCTTGAAGAAGCCAACAGTACCACATCATCTGCAAAAAGCAGAGATGCAATACTGAGGCCACCAAACCGGACCCCCTCGACACCTCGGCTGCGCCTAGAAATTCTGTCCATAAAGGTTATGAACAGAATCAGTGACAAAGGGCAGCCTTGAAGGAGTCCAACCCCCACAGGAAACGAATCTGACTTACTGCCGGCAATTCGGACCAAACTCTGGCATCGGTGGTACAGGGACCGGACAGCCCTTATCAGGGGGCTTGGTACCCCGCACTCCCGAAGCACCCCCCACAGAACTCCCCGAGGGACACGGTCAAACGCCTTCTCCAAGTCCACAAAACACATGTAGACCGGTTGGGCAAACTCCCATGCACCCTGCTGACCCTGCTGAGGGTGTAGAGCTGGTCCACTGTTCCACGGCCAGGACGAAAACCACATTGCTCCTCCTGAATCCGGGATTCGACCTTCCGATGGACCCTCCTCTCCAGCACCCCCCTCTCCAGCACCCCTGAATAGACCTTGCCGGGAGGCTGAGGAGTGTGATCCCTCTGTAATTGGAGCACACCCTCCGGTCCCCCTTCTTAAAAAGGGGGACCACCACCCCGGTCTGCCAATCCAGAGGCACTGTCCCCGATGTCCACGCAATGTTGTAGAGACGTGTCAACCATGACAGCCCCTCAACATCCAGAGCCTTTATGAACTCCGGGCGGATCTCTTCCACCCCCGGGGCTTTGCCACCGAGGAGCTTTTTGATTACCTCGGTTACTTCAACCCCAGAGATAGGAGAGCCCACCTCAGAGTCTCCAGGCTCTGCTTCCTCAGTGGAAGGCGTGTCGGTGGAATTGAGGAGGTCTTCGAAGTACTCTCCCCATCGATCCACAACGTCCCGAGTTGAGGTCAGCAGCACCCCATCTCCACTATAAACAGTGTTAATGGTGCACTGCTTCCCCCTCCTGAGACGTCGGATGGTGGACCAGAATTTCCTCGAAGCCGTCCGGAAGTCATTTTCCATGGCCTCCCCGAACTCCTCCCACACCCGGGTTTTTGCCTCAGCATCCGCCAGAGCTGCATTCCGCTTGGCCAGCCGGTACCTGTCAGCTGCCTCCGGGGTCCCGCAGGCCAAAAAGGCCCGATAGGACTCCTCTTCAGGTGGACAGCATCCCTTACCGCTGGTGTCCACCAGCGGGTTCGGGGATTGCCGCCACGACAGGCACCTTGCGGCCACAGCTCCGATCGGCCGCCTCAACAATGGAGGCACGAAACATGGTCCACTCGGACTTGATGTCCCCCGCCTCCCCCGGGACGTGGGAAAAGTTCTGCCGGAGGTGGGAGTTGAAACTCCTTCTGACAGGGGATTCTGCCAGACGTTCCCAGCAAACCCTCACAATACGTTTGGGTCTGCCAGGTCGGACCGGCATCTTCCCCCACCATCGGAGCCAACTCACCACCAGATGGTGATCAGTTGACAGCTCCGCCCCTCTCTTCACCCGAGTGTCCAAAACATGCGGCCGCAAGTCCGATGATACGACTACAAAGTCGATCATCGAACTGCGGCCTAGGGTATCCTGGTGCCAAGTGCACATATGGACACCCTTATGCTTGAACATGGTGTTCGTTATGGACAATCCGTGATGAGCACAGAAGTCCAGTAACCGAACACCGCTCGGGTTCCGATCGGGGGGGCCGTTCCTCCCAATCACACCTCTCTAGGTCTCAGTCATTGCCCACGTGAGCATTGAAGTCTCCCAGCAGAACGATGGAGTCCCCAGGTGGAGCCCCCTCCAGCACACCCTCCAAGGACTCCAAAAAGGGTGGGTACTCTGCACTGCTGTTTGGTGCATAAGCACAAACAACAGTAAGGACCCGTCCCCCCACCCTCAGGCGGAGGGAGGCTACCCTCTCGCCCACTGGGGTAAACCCCAATGTACAGGCGCCAAGCCAGGGGGCAATAAGTATGCCCACATCTGCTCAGCGCCTCGCACCCTGGGAAACTCCAGAGTGGAAGAGTGTCCAACTCCTCTCGAGAGGACTGGGACCAGAACCCAAGCTGTGCGTGGAGGTGAGCCCGACTAGATCTAATCGGAACCTCTCAGCCTCACACACCAGCTCAGGCTCCTTCCCTGCCAGAGAGGTGACATTCCATGTCCCAAGAGCTAGTTTTTGCTGCTGGGGATCGGACCACCAAGGTCCCTGTCTTCTGCCGCCGCCCAGCTCACACGGCACCCGACCCCTTTGGCCCCTCCCACCAGTGGTGAGCCCATGGGAAGGGGGACCCACGTGTCCTTTTCGGGCTGAGCCCGGCCGGGCCCCATGGGTGCAGGCCCGGCCACCAGGCGCTCGCCATCGAGCCCCACCTCCAGGCCTGGCTCCAGAAGGGGGCCCCGGTGACCCGCGTCCGGGCGAGGGAAAACGTGGTACATTAATTTTATTCCTCATAAGGGGTCATTTTGAGCCGTGCTTAGTCTGGTCCCTCACCTAGGACCTGTTTGCCATGGGTGACCCTACCAGGGGCATAAAGCCCCAGACAACGTAGCTCCTAGGATCATTGGGGCGCGCAAACCCCTCCACCATGATAAGGTGACGGCTCACGGGTGGATTAATAGTATTTGTGTTAATTAAATCAATTTGACTCAGTTTTGACATGACCATCTACTGATGTAAATCTGATTAAGAGTTGGTAATTGTTAAATGATTGTCTTATTTAACTTAGATATCAGAGGTCTTGCTCTTGAATAGAGTCAACACATAAATTGATTTAAAAAAAAAAAAAAAAAAAAAGCCCACTTCCCATGAACCTCGGTTGTGGGCACAAAGCGTTTCATTATTTTTTTTCCCCGGTGTCCTGTAGCAGCTAGTTTTAAGTGACATTTAGGGCCGTGGGACTTAATACTTCACAGATGCATGCAAGACGAGCCGAGAAACACTGCTGAACATCAGGAAGCATGAACTCATCGTAGGTCCTGTCCGCAACAACCGTGCGGAATCACGACCCCAACCCTTAGTTCTGTGGGTTGATTAAAAGAAGCGTTTCATAACAAGCGATAATATTTGGATAGTCTAACATTATAGTAGATAGATTTCCCTTGACAAAGCTTTGGTGAATATAATGTGCTAAGATGGGATTTAAAACAGCCTGCTATTAAAAGTCTGCCTGGACATAAATGAAACCCAAGGCTCGTGGATAACGACGTCACTGGAGCGCACGCTTTTATTAACACGCATCTGCGCTTTCGCTAGCAACGGTGCACGTAAGTACATTTAAAATACTTTAAATAGGTCATCGAGGAATGTGTAAACGGAGTTCCTTTTTAGACCCTATATGTATCTATTTTCACAAGTTTAGGATTTCCTTATCATGTACTTTGTGAGTAATAACGTTTTTTCATCCTCCTGAAAAAAAACGATTTTGGACATAAGTTTTTTTCACAGGACAGCGATGATTTGTAGAATGTAGTAGAACAATAGATGGTGGAGTCTGGTGGACATTAGCTGACAAACTGGAGCGGCAGTCGGCAGTGAAATTAAGATTTGTACTGTTTATTTTCTCTTGGTTCTCTTCTGTTTTAATCAGCAACGTTGCTGCAGTGTTAAAAGGCACTGTTTGGACAGAATCTAGTCAGGTACATACATGTACATTTACAGTTCATAATCATTCTGTAAATGCAGTGAATAAAAAAGTTTTCAACATAGATAGGTGCGGCTTTTATAAAGGTGCGGCTTATTTAAGTTTTTTTCCAAAATGTTCTAAAAATAGAGTGGGTGCGGCTTACCTAACGGTGCGGCTTATAGCCCGGAAAATACGGTAGTCTATTTTGAGTTGTGTTGGCTTCAGTCTTTGCTCTATGAAAATGTTTGTCTGCATATCATACAGTTTTGTTGCTAATTGAAAGTAACTGTACCGTTGATCATCACTGATGTCTGGTGATTCTTGTGCATACAAAAGGACACGTTCTTTTACGCCACTGTACTCCGTTGAGCCGCAAGCAATTTCCTTTGAGCAGGCAAACTGCTGGAATCGTACTGAGCCAGAATCGATTCCTTGTTTTTCAAAGTCTCGTAGATTTGAGTTTTTCCGACTCCAAGTGTCTCCTGGATGTTTTTACTTTGTGTCCAACTTCGCTTAATCGGATGCATTTCACTCTCTCTTCCACGCTCATTACCGTTCTTCTTCATTTGGACGCCATGAGCTACAGACGAAAATGTAAATGAATTCACTATAAATCTTTCGCAATTTCAGCAATATGCATGCCAAAGAAGTAACTTACATGTCGCCGTTTTGGATCCGATGATGGCGGAACAGTCAAAGTTTTTCCATAGTTTGCGCTACTGCGGGCTTCGCTATGGCTTCCAGGTTCCGGTTACAATACCGGAACTTAGTTGTAAGGAATCGATCGTTAATGTAATATAGTAGTAGAAAATTTAATGCATATGTTTTTTTTCCCTGAGTGAGGGAATTTCCGTTTGAGCTAATGATGGCGGAGCGGTCAAAGTTTTTCCGTCGTATAGAGCGAGGACTGCTTGAGTTTGAGCTATTGCAGGCTTCGCTATTGGTTCTAGGTTCCGGATACCGGAACTTCCGTTGTCATGAATCGATCGTTAATGTAATTTAATGCATACGTTGTTTTTCCGGGTGAGGGAAATTTCCATTGGACAAAGGTCCGTAGGTGGAAATACTTACTGTATTTGGGAGGACGGTATATGACAGCACAGAGCACAGAGCACACTGGCAACTTCAAAGAAAGTGCCCTCAAAGCTGCTGAACGCTGTGGCGAATATACACTGTTTACATTTAAATTTGTTTTTAAAAACAAGTCGCCGTTCCTCCACCTCGGCCTGAAGTTATCGGCGCATCCAAGTTAGAGCATGCAGGCGGCAATAGTTCAAGCATCACACTGCACTCACCGTTGCCAGTCCAAGTCTTCGTCAGGCAGAGGAAATACAAGTTGTTGGAAAGAAATAGCTCCCTCAAGATCAACAATTTGTTCGTCAACGACCGGGGTTTCACGTTTTTCAGTTTTACTCAAATATGGGTGATGCAGTAATGAGTACACCCCACAACAAAAACTTCTACATCAAGTATTTTGTATAGCCTCCATGATTTTTAATGACAGCACCAAGTCTTCTAGGCATGGAATGAACATACTGGCAACATATTGTTCCATCAATTGTTTTCCATTATTCAAGAATGACCTCTTATAGAGACTGGATGCTAGATGGAGAGTGATGCCCAACTTGTCTCTTCAAAAGTCCCTATAGGTGTTTAATTGGGTTCACATCAGGAGTCATATGGGCCACTGAATCACATCTAACCTGTTCTTCTTTAGAAATCCAACAGTGGCCTTAGATTTGTGCTTAGGATCATTGTCATGTTGGAAAAGTGCGCGACAACCAAGGGCACAGAGTGATGGCAGCATCTTCTCTTTCAGTATGCAGCAGTGCATCTGTGATTTCCTGATGCCATCAATGAAATGCAGCTCCCCAACACTAGCAGTACTCTTGCAAACCCAAATGAGGACACTGCCACCACCATGTTTCACTGTAGGTGTTCTGCCCACAGCAAAAGTTTAAAATGTGTTTCATAGAGGTTAAAAGAAAAAGCAAATCAGAACATTTTGCTATTAAAAAACAAATGTCATAATTCATGGTTATTATTTTATGCTAAAAAGGTCATTGTGTTTAAAATAATTTCTATCCAGTCAACATGTGTTTACTTGTATTTGTATTAAGTCAGTAGCTCAACGTATTATGGGTAGAAGTTGCCATATTCAGTCGGAGAGACGTGCCACAGAAAGCCTGCCCTAATCATCCTCGCTGCTCCTCCTGTGTTGTATTTCTTTTTCGTACACCTTCGAAAGCAAGTAAGTTTGATTGTGTTTGGAAGTGTTTAGAGATCTGTTTTGGAGATCGATTTTGCTAGGTGTTCTCCCTGAAACTCGCTAGCACAGTGCACTTGCATTTGCATAGCAGTGCTGCTAAGTTGGTGCAAACGATCTAAGTAGCTTATGAAGGGATCGCGAAAACGGCTCGTTTACCCCTGTAACAGCTTAGGCTTGCATTTGTGTCTGTTTTTTGGCACTAGTCAATTCGTGGTGCATTTATTTGTTTCGCAAAGCTAACACATTTTATTTGTGTTCATTTTTAGTTTCACTCAACATTTTCATTGGGCTGATGTAAGCTATCAAGACGACCATAATAAAAGGAGCAAGACGCTCAGTTTCCTAGCTCATGAATATCGAGCTTGGCTTGCTGTTGACCTGCATTAACATACCTAGTGTATCCAACATTTAGTAATAACAGTATAGTGAAAAGCCATATCAGCAGTTGGTGGAAGATAAAATTCACAACACAGCGATGGACAATGCTCAAGAAGAAAGAGCTAACTCTGAAGCAAAAGCATCATCCAAAGCTAGCTCTAGCTCCAAACACTCATCCAAGTTATCCTCAAGGTCCTGCGTACTAGAAGCAGCCATCTTGGCAAGAGCCTCTGCTGAAGCTACAAATGGTAAAGCTTCATACAGTAAGAGAAAATTGGAAATAAAGAAACGAGCAAAGTTGGAATTAGAAAAAGCAGCACTAGAGGCAGATTTAGAGGTGCTGGAGATGGAGAAGGAAGCGGCAGCCGCTGCAGTAAAGGCAGAAGTTCTAGAAGCAGCTGTGGCCATCGAACAAAGCAAAGCAGAAAGCGTTAAGAGCGCAGTCCCACTACAAGTAGTTAGAGAGAGAACTATGCAGTACGTGAAACACCAGACCCAGCTGAAGTCGCATGTTCAACCCGCAAGGACACAGTCATTCAACTCAAGGACTTCCGAACAATACCACTCTCCACCAGCACACAGAAAAACGTACGTCAAAGATGAAACATCCTTCATACCACCAAGAGACTGTGAAGTATAGTTACCATGCTTCCCACAATAGTGATTCACCTATGGCAGACTTTGCTAAATTCCTTGCACGAAGAGAATTAATCACAACGGGGCTTTTTAAATTTGATGACACTCCAGAAAACTATAGAGCATGGCAGTCATCATTCATAAATGCAACCGAAGACGTTGATCTCACATACAGTCAGGAGTTAGATCTCCTTGTCAAGTGGCACAGTCAGGAGTCCTCGGAGCCTGTCAAGAGAATCAGAGCCGTATATGCCACTCACCCCAAAGTAGCCCTCCAGGTGTCCTGGGACAGGCTCCAAGAATGTTACGCTACACCAGAAGTAGTAGAAAACGCTCTCTTTAAAAAACTAGACAACTTCCCCCGACTTATAAACAGAGACAATGTAAAACTGAGGGAGCTTGGAGATTTGCTCTTAGAGCTACGGGTCGCTAAAGATGAAGCTTATTTGGTCTTGCTTACCTCGACTCACCCTGTGGTGTTGAGCCCATAGTTGAAAAGTTACCTCCAAGTCTGCGAGATAAATGGCTTCACACAGGCTCAAAATATAAACAAGAATACAATGTGACATTCCCTCCCTTTGCATATTTTGTAAAGTTTGTCCAAGATGAGGTTCAAGCGAAACGATCCAAGTTTTGCGACATGCAGCAGTCAAGCCCTCCCCAAAGGTGAGAGATCATCATCCAAACAAACTAGCTACAAGACACCTCTAACAGTCAACAAAACAGAGGTCAACACAACCGCTCAAGATAGTACCAAAGAGGACGATTCAACATGCTACTGCCCCGTTCATAAGAAATCACATCCTCTAGCTAAATGCAGGGCTTTCCGGACCAAACCACTACAAGAAAGGAGGAACATACTCAAGGAAGACAAGAGATGTTTTCGCTGCTATTAGTCCACAAAGCACGGCAGTAGGTCAGCGGACCCCACGATGCTCCCTTTGCTCAGCGCCTGGATCTAGGCTCGGTAATTGTGGGAGAAGTGTCTTAATGCTCACAAGTCAACCTTCAGCGTTTACAAAACTCACATGCTCTACAACGGTCGCCCATCTCTCCTCAGTCCTTGCCCTAACAGCAACACCGTCAAAGAAAAACCATGCTACGGTGGGGAGCACAAGAATGGCCTCTCTAAACGCAGCTCAAAATCCAATGCAGTAGCAGAAAGGCTTGAAGACGATGTTTTTGACTGCACAAAGAACGATAACCGCCATGTCTTTCAAGGACAAGACCTTTTTTAAAAATAATGGAGAAGGAGGTCCACCAGGATGAAAATGATAACTGGATCGCTCCTTTAACATTCAAGTCCCCTCGCTTGCCACTCCCAAACAACAGGGACAAAGCATTGTCAAGACTGAACTCGCTTCGACACAAGCTAACGAAAAACCCTCAAATGAAAGAACAATTCTCAGGGTTTATGGATAAGCTGTTTGAGAATCATCATGCAGAGATCGTTTCGCCCATCTGCGACAATACTGAACGTTGGTACCTGCCCATTTTCGGGGTATATCATCCCCAGAAGCCCGGACAGATACGGATTCTTTGATTTGAGTGCCGAACAATTTGGTGTCTCACTCAACTTAGTACTGCTTACGGGCCCAGATCTCAATAATAGCCTTCTTGGTGTGCCAATTCATTTTCGAAAAGAGCTCATTGCAATCACTGCTGATATCCAGCAAATGTTTTACGGGTTCCTTGTCAGACCAGACCACAGATATTACTTGAGGCTCTTGTGTCACAAGAATAATGTCATGTCATGTCATCTTCCAAACCGCTTATCCTATATAGGGTCGCGGGGAGTTGCTGGAGCCTATCCCAGCCGTCAATGGGCAAAGGCAGACTACACCCCGAACTGGTCGCCAGCCAGTCGCAGGGCACACATAGACACTGTCACTGAGCGGGAATCGATCCCATGCTGCCCGCACACAACTCAGGCGTGTGTACCACTACACTATCAGCGGACCACAAGAATAATGATTTGTCAAAAGAAGTGCAGGAATATTGCATGCGGGTGCACGTTTTTGGAAATAACCCGTCGCCAGCAGTAGCTATTTATTGCCTGCATAGAGCCATCCGGAAGGGCGAGCCAAAGTTTGGAGCGGACACAAGGCACTTTGTGGAGGGACATTTCTATGTAGACGACGGGTTGGTTTTGCTCCCCACTGAGTCTGCAGCCATAGATCTGCTCAAGCGCACATGTGCATCCTTGGCCGAGTCCAATCTCAAACTCCACAAAATCGCCTCAAACAGCGTCTCAGTTATGCAAGCCTTCAAGCCAGAAGACCTGGCCACTAATATCATAGATCTAAGCCTAGATGACGACACTCTACCAGCTCAGAGAAGTCTAGGTTTGTGCTGGGACATAAACACTGACTCCTTCACATTCAAGGTAGCTGTCAATGACAAACCTTACACCCGTCGCGGGGTTTTCTCAGTAATCAACAGTATCGTTGACCCTTTGGCACTAGCATCGCCAGTAACAATCAAAGGCAGACTTTTGTTACGTGAACTGTCAAATGGAGTCCAAGATTGGGATGCTCCTCTACCTCAGGATAAAATGGATACATGGGAAACATGGAAAATGTCCCTGCAAGATCTATGCAGTCTCAGAGTACCACGCTGTTACGTTGGAGCCTCTCTTTCCAAGTGCACTTACACAGAACTGTGCATTTTTTGCGACGCCTCAAGCTGGGCTATTGCAGCAGTGGCATACATGAAAACAGTCAATGCGGAAGGACAATGCGAAGTCGGCTTCGTGCTCGGAAAGTCAAAACTGTCTCCACAACCAGAGCCCACAATTTCTCGCCTTGAACTTTGCAGAGCAGTTCTAGCAGTTGAGTTGGCAGAGCTCATTCTGGACGAACCCAATCACAAACCAAATGCGATCAAATTCTGTGACAGCAAAGTAGTTTTTGGGTACATTGGCAATGATTCAAGACGCTTCTTTGTCTACGTACATAACCACGTTCATCGTATACGTCAGTCTACATCCCCCCAACAGTGGCACTACGTCACATCGGAGCAAAACCCAGCTGATATAGCCACCAGGTCAGTACCTGCATCACAACTCATGGACACAATGTGGTTTAAGGGACCAGACTTTCTTTGCAGACTACCTGAATGTGAGACGTATGAATCGTTCGAGTTAATCGATCCTGAAGTTGAAGCTGAAATCAGACAAGTCACAACTTTTGCTACACTAATTCAGAAAAATGGACTCTCGCCAGAGCTCTTCCAACACTTTTCAAACTGGAACTCATTGGTACATGCCATTGCATTTCTAACTCACCAAGCTTGATCCCATTCATCGTGTAATTTGTCAAATCATTCATGCAAAGGCTGGCATCGATGTACTAAGCCAGACACTCCAGAGGAGCTTGATACAGCCAGTAATCTCATTCTTCAATCCATTCAAAGAGATGCCTTTCCCGACGAGTATGCTGTTCTCCAAGCGAATCAAACCACACACAACTCAAATCCTATTGTGGCTCTCGATCCCTACATGAGCGACAGCCTCATTAGAGTCGGTGGTCGTCTCAAACATGCTTCATTGAACACGGCATCTAAGAATCCAATTGTTTTCCCAAACAAGCATCATGTGACTAAATTGCTTGTCCGACACTACCATGCTAAAATCATGCATCAAGGAAGGCAGTTCACAGAGAGTACAATTCGACAAGCTGGACTGTGGCTCATAGGTTGCAAAAGACTGATCTCATCCATAATGCACCGCTGCGTAACATGCAGAAAACTCAGGGGAAAACTAGAGACTCAGAAGATGGCAGATCTTCCGCGTGAGAGACTTGAAACGTGTCCTCCATTTTCGTATGTCGGGTTAGACGTATTCGGCCCATGGTCAGTGGTCACTCGACGCACATGAGGTGGTACGGCACAAAGCAAAAGATGGGCAATACTTTTTACATGTATGACCACAAGAGGTGTACATATCGAAGTCATTGAATCAATGGACTCTTGTAGCAGTGTGAATGCAATACGCAGATTCTTTGGAATACGAGGTCCTACAAGGCAAATGCGATCGGACAGGGGCACCAATTTCATCGCAGCGAGTGTGGAGCTGGGCATGGCACAACCAAACAAAAATCCCCCCAACATCGTCTACTATCTTCATGCCAACGTCTGCATGTGGGAGTTCAACCCCCCGCACGCCTCCCACGTGGGGGGTGTCTGGGAAAGAATGATTGGAGTAACTCGCAGAATATTGGAGTCTATCTTCTTACAAAACAAACATACCCGTCTGACACATGAAGTACTTTGTACTATAATGGCTGAGGTGTCATCTATAATCAATGCAAAACCCTTGGTTCCGATCTCAACGGACCCTTCCTCACCATTCCTTTTATGTCCTGTAATGATCTTGACCCAAAAGCAATATGTTCCCCTCCGAGACGTTCACTTTCCTGGCCCATGAATATCGAGCTTGGCTTGCAGTTGACCTGCGTTAGCATACCCAGTGTATCTAACACGTAGTAATAACAGTATAGTAGGCACCATGCTTTTTTTCCTTGTATTCCTCACCTTTGCAATGCCATACACTTTTGAAGCCATAAGTTCCAAAAACATTTATCTTGGTCTCATCACTCCAGAATATAGAGTTCCAGTGGTCATCATCTTTGTCAACATGTGCCCTGGCAAACTCTGCGCACTTTTTAATGCCTGGGCTTTAGAAGAGGCTTCCTTGGTTTACGGCACCCATGCTTGCCATCCTCTGCAGTGCATGCCTTATTGTGTCACGGGAAACAGTCACCCCAGTTTGGCTTTCGACTTGCTTAGATAACTGCAGTGAACTTGCATGCCATTTTTTTTCAACCCTTCTCATCAGAAGACACTACTGTCGAGGTGTTAACCTCCGTTGATGACCTGAATGTCTCTGTGAGATGGTAGCAGTTTTATCTTTTTAGAATGCTTCTACCATTTTTACTACAGGATTCTGACTGATAGGTAAAGCTTTGTTGATCTTTTTTTCAGATAAGATAAGATAAGATAAGAAGGCCTTTATTGATCTCACAGTGGGGAAATTTTCAGTGTTACAGCAGCAAAGATATAGATCACACAGAGACGGTGACATAAAGTAGCCATTAATGTATAACATTAACGGCAAACATTCAAAATCATTCATTCATTATCCATACCGCTTATTCTCACAAGGGTCACGGGTGTGCTGGAGCCTATCCCAGCTGTCTTTGGGCAGTAGGCGGGGGACACCCTGAATTGGTTGCCAGCCAATCGCAGGGCACACAGAGACAAACATCATTCAAAATCAAACCTATGTAAATATATGCAGTAAGTATGTGTATATACACATGTATATACACACTAACATACATCTACATATAAAGTATGAATAAACACTCATTTTAGCCTGTACATATTACAGAGGAAAAATACTCAGTGACAGTGCTGCAGTGAAATATAAGGAACACCATTTGATCAAAATAAAACTAGACTAACAGTAGTGGGGAATGTTAAGTATTGTACGATATAAGCTCAGGTGCAGGACTGCACAATGGCACTAATGTCCGCCAGTTTATAGAGACTATACAATGTTCTTGTTAAAGAGTCTGACAGCAGCAGGCGAGAAGGAGCGGCAGAATCTCTCCTTTGCACAGCGAGGGTGTAACAGTCTGTCACTGAAGGAGCTGTGGAGTGCTGTTAGGGTGCCCTGGAGGGGGTGGGCCGGGTTGTCCAGCATTGATGACAGCTTGGCCAACATCCTCCTGAGCCCCACTGAGTCCACAGACTCCAGGGAGCAGCACAGGACAGATCCAGCCCTCCTGACCAGTTTGTCCAGCCGCTTCTTGTCCCGGGCCGAGGCGGTGCCTGCCCAGGTGACCACTCCCTGGAAAATGACCGATGGAACCACCGAGTCATAAAAGTTCCCGAGGAGTGTCCCCTGAACCCCAAAAGACCTCAGTCTCCTGAGTAGGAAGAGTCTGCTCTGACTCTTCCTATAGAGGAGGGCGTCTGTGTTGTCGCTCCAGTCCAGTTTATTGTTCAAATGAACACCCAGGTACTTGTAAATTGAGACCCTCTCAACATCTGTTCCCCGGATATTCACTGGTGTAAGTGCAGGAGTGATGGCGCCTACAGAAATCAACCACCATCTCTTTGGATTTCCCCGCATTGATCAGGAGGCGGTTCTGCTGGCACCAGTCGACAAAACCCTGAGTAAGTTCTCTGCACTCCCGATCATCCCCGCCTGTGATGAGGCCGACAATCACAGAGTCGTCAGAGAACTTCTGCAGGTGACAGGTAGGGGTGTTGTAGTTGAAGTCCGAGGTGTAGAGGGTGAACAGGAAGGGAGCCAAGACAGTTCCCTGTGGGGCCCCCATGCTGCAGAGGAGCACGTCAGACACACAGTCCTGTGTCCTCACATACTGTGGCCGGTTTGTGAGGTAGTCCTAGATCCATGTGGTGAGGTGGTGGGCCACTCCCGCCCGCTCCAGCTTGTCTCCCAATAGGGTGGGCTGAATGGTGTTGAAAGCACTGGAGATATCAAAGAACATGATCCTCACAGTGCTACTCGCCTTCTCCAGGTGGGAGAGTGATGTGTGGAGGAGGTAGATGATGGCATCTCCACACTGATGCCAGGCTGGTATGCGAACCGGAGAGGGTCCATTGAGGAGCTCACCAGGGGGCGCAGGTGGACGAGGATCAGTCTCTCCAGGGTCTTCATCAGGTGAGACGTCAGCGTCACTGGTCTGAGCTCCTTCGGGTGGGGGGTCTTTGGCACCGGGACCAGGCAGGATGTTTTCCACACCTGGGGGACTCTGCCCAGCTTCAGGCTCAGATTGAACATGTGCTGGACAATTCCACACAGCTGGTCTACACAGGCTTTGAGGAGCTGGGGGCTGATGCCATCTGGACCCGCTGCCTTCCTCGCCTTCATCTTCTTCAGATGGTTGTTCACCTGAGATATTGTGAAGGCCAAGGCTGGGTAGGAGGGACTGGTGGCTGTCTGGTGTAGCTGGGAGCTGGAGACTGTGGAGAAAAAAGTGGAGGGAGGGGAGCTGGTGACACACCCAGCAGGAGGAGTAGGTGAAGGCTGCAGCAGGAGAGACTGAGTGGGGGCAGACATCTGATCGAACCTATTGAAAAAGAGGTTCAGCTCATTTGCCCACTGCAGGTACCCCGGGTCTTGGGTTGTCCGTGGCATGAGTTTGTCTTCAGGCCTCTCCAGACTCCCTTGGCATTATTCTGCAGCAGCTCCTCCTCCATCCTCTTCCTGTAGGACCTTTTCCCTTCTCTGATTTTCCTCCTCAGCTGGGGCTGCACAATCTTCCGCTCCTCTTTGTTGCCTGACGCAAAAGCACTCTTCTTCTCCTTCAGGAGAGCTTTTATGTCTGGTGTGATCCAGGGTTTGTTGCTGGAGAACTGTCTAACTAACTGTCTGATCTAACTGTCCTAGTGGGTATGGTGTTCTCCATGTAGAAATGTATATAGTCTGAAACAATGTCCGTTAGACTGCTAATGTCTTCCCCATGAGCATCGCTGAATACTTCCCACACAGTTGTGCTGAAGCAGACCTTTAAGGCCTCCTTGGCCTCACCAGACCATCTTTGAACTGTGCCGGTCACAGCTGGCTGCCTGCGGACCAGAGGTTTGTACACAGGCTGGAGAGCCACCAGGTTGTGATCAGCTTTGCCCAGCGGGGGGAGGGGCAGTGATGTGTATGCCTCCTTGGTGTTGGCATAGAAAAGGTCCAGTGTTTTATTGTCTCTGGTGTGGCAGGTGACGTACTGAGTGAATGAAGGCAGAGAGGAGGAAGGGGAGGCATGACTGAAGTCACCAGAGATGAGTAGCAGGGCATTTGGGTGCTGTGTTTGTAGCCTGCTCACGGCTGCAGTCAAGACATCACAGGCTATGTTGCCGTTGGCAGCGGGGGGGGACGTAGACGGTCACCGCGATCACATGACTAAACTCTCGCAGGATGTAGAATGGCCTCAAGCCAACAGCTAACAGCTCCATATCCCTGCTGCAAAGCTGCTCCTTAATCGTGATGTGCCCAGGATTACACCATCTATCGTTCACAAACACAGCCAGCCCTTCTCCTTTCCTCTTACCACTCTCCAGCATCCTGTCCGCGCGTATGATTTGGAAGCCGTCCAATTCAACAACCGCGTCCGGCGTTAGTGCTGTTAGCCACGACTCAGTGAATAGCATCAGGCTAGCCTCCTGGAAGTCCCTCTCATGCCGGGTAAGCGCCGCTAGCTCGTCCATCTTGTTGGGGAGAGATCTAACATTCCCCATGATAACAGACGGGCGGACGGGATGGTATCGTCTCCTCCTTTCCCGGCGTTTAACCCCCACACGAGATCCCCGTCTCTTCCTCGCGCGGGGTTAACACAGAGTGCTAACAGCTGATTCCGGCTGTAAACAATGGGCGCGAGGCTCTGAGCCAAGTCTCCGGACACAATCACGCAAAAAATAGCCACCAGTAGCAGCAGGAATACCGCAATTTGGAGTGTGAAATAATGGCAATAATCTTTAACAGTGAGTCACTTGGTGTATTGTAAACCTCTGTTTGTGGAGAAACCGTATGTTTGAAAACCACACCATAGAGTAAGAGAACTATAGTTTTCCAGAGTCTGGGCTTGTTTTATGTTCATGAAAATACCAGAAGTGTGTAAGAAAAGAAGTAAAAAAAGCACAACTATCCCCATCATGTTCTCTAAAAATTAAAGTACTGCAGTGATACAATATCATTGGTAGAAACATTTTTGCAAGGCCATGTGGTGGCCTTCCTGCATTTTGTAAGGTGTTTTAAGGGCGAACTGATGGCATGTAGTTTTCTAGAATTATGAGATGCAAGTGAAAAAGTTAAAATGTAACAATTTGAACCATGTATCAACATAGCATAAGTACTCACTGAGGAATATGTTTCTATGTTATGTTGTTTAATCGTGTACACACAACTGAGCTGTTATCGCATTGTGTTTTCAGGCTGGTACAATCGCCTCTACATCAACTTCACGCTGAGACGCCACATCTTCTTCTTTCTGCTGCAGACATATTTTCCTGCCACACTAATGGTCATGCTATCATGGGTGTCCTTTTGGATTGACCGCCGGGCTGTGCCAGCCAGAGTTTCCCTAGGTAAAAATAACATCCTTTAAAGTCGGAATTTTTAAAGAGGGAAATCAACCCAAACATGTTTTCAAGAATATTGTCTATGCAGGCCCACTAGTCAAAACACGGCATTCTGAGTAATATTGCGTTTGTGGAATATGAGTTAAGCAGCAAACTCCACCCATTTTTAGCCGTCTCAGGGGGTGGCCATTGTCACTTCTGTCGACTGAAAATGACATCACAAATGCTCAGGGCTCAGGTTAACCGCCAATCAGAAAACTCAGCTTCAGAAAACAGGTGAGCTATATTTATCAGACTGCCTTGTTTCAACTAGTGGGCCTGCATAGAACATATTATTGAAAAAAATATGTTTGGGTTGACTTCCAATTTGATAGGGTCAATAGCTTGCAAGCTATCTAGTTACTGGTTTGTGAGTAGCTCACCAAACGGAATATGTGTGTGGTAGGCTTTTCAACTTCACTTGCCTTATGCACATTCATGTCTGGTGAAGGGCAGGGGTGTTGTTTTGACCACGCCCCGACATAAAAAAAAAAAGAGAAAAAGAAGTGCTGCTAGTAGGGGGCCTCATGAAGGAGAATCATTTATATGAGTAAGGGTAATTTCAGAAGTCAGGGGTGAAAATTGTTCAGGAGTAAACAAATGTATGAGCAAATTATAATCCTCTCCGATTCTACTGCTCCTCTCTATTATGGCAAAACTGTCTAACTCTGGTTGAGACCATGACAGTAAAGTATAAGTACCCAGCTAATTAAAATCCCAATAGCAACACTGGACACAAACATTCAGTAAAATTAAGTTCTTGCCACCAATCTTATTGCACACAAAATTAAAAGGAAGGGAAGAGGTTTTTTAACAATTTTTAAATATTGTATTGAAAAATCCAAATCCTCAGAAAGTCCACTGATAGTGTAGTGGTACACACGCCTGAGTTGTGTGCGGGCAGCGTGGGATCGATTCCCGCTCAGTGACAGTGTCTATGTGTGCCCTGCGACTGGCTGGCGACCAGTTCGGGGTGTAGTCTGCCTTCGCCCATTGACGGCTGGGGTAGGCTCCAGCAACTCCCCGCGACCCTATATAGGATAAGCGGTTTGGAAGATGACATGACAGATGACAAATCCTCAGATTTCTGAACTTAAAATGAAAATACTTCCTGATTTCCATAGTCATCGATGAAAGCAAACAAATTACCATTGTCTTTTATGGAAAACCAGACAATCATGGAGATCAGCTGACTTAGGAAAAGCAATCAATATTTTTGTCTTTCGTGTAACATGTTTTGAATCAAACACTATTGAAGCCATTTCCAAATTTCAGTGCTGGTCTCAACATACAATCCGCAGAGGCACACCAAAACCTTATATTGTAATTCTGATCAACACATGAGACTAGGATCAATAATTCCCAAATAATGTATTTAGTTTTCATAACCATGTTCTATAAAACTATGCAAAGCAGTGAGCACAAATTCTGAACAAAGACTAAGCACTGTATTTGTTTCTTGCATTAAAATAACTAGCAAACAAGCTAACATACTGTCGGTAACAATATCAGTCTTAGCATCAGGGGTCTGATTTCACTTGATGACACATAGGACTCAATTTTCGTAGATGGCGTAGCTGCGCTCAAGCGTAAGAGCTGGCTTATCTTGATGTTCGTGCAAATGCAAACTTTGCTGCACCTGTTTGTCTGGTATTTGTCAGACAGGTCTGCGTGAAAGTGGGCATACCAGCGTACTAGAGTGTGTTCTTTAACATCAGTGCAGAGCATGTGACAATTTGGTGACTGAAAATCAGTCTAAACTTTTGCCTGCTCAGACCACGTCTACCTTTTGGCACAAGGTAGACCGGTAGTCTAATGGTGCAGTCAGACCACAAGTGAGTTGAGCGTTTCTGGTGGTGTGCTCTCATTTATAGTCAATGCAGTTTGCGTGGTTGGGTGCATTCAAATGCGTGCTGGGCGGTGTGAATGAAGTGTTTGAACCGAAAAATTCGCTTCTTCGCCCATTTCGCTGATGTTTGCAAATGTGGCACGGACATGAACAACTGGGGCGGAAGGCGGTCTCCAACTGCCCACTTTACAGTGCAGATCTGTGTTCTCCTTGGCAAACTTTACACATTCCGTGGAGCTTTGCTTGCAGTACCTTATAAACCATTTTTGCATTACCTCCCACCATACTCTGGAAGACCAGTTTCTTCTTCTGTCATGTCAAGGACAGTGTGTTGCTTGTGTTTAAAGGAAATGAGTCCCTTCGATTGGGAGTCGGTTGTGTTCACAGCCACAACGGTGCAAACCGCCTTTGGAGGTACGACCCCCGGCTACAGAGGCTAGCTATAGGGAAATGGAACGTCACCTTTCTGGCAGAAATGGAGCCCAAGCAGGTGTGAGCCTCATTATTGCTCCCTGTCTTGGCGCCTGTACGTTGGGGTTCACCTCAGTGGCTGAGAGGGTAGCCTCCCTCTGCCTTCGGGTGGAGGGAGAGGTCCTGACTGTTGTTTATGCCTATGCACCAAACAGCATTTTAGAGTACCCACCCTTTTTGGAGTCATTGGAGGGTATGCTGCTGAGAGCTCCCCCTGAGGACTCACCCATTCTGATGGGGTACTTCAATGCTCTCAGGGGCAATGACAGTAAAACCTAGAAAGGCGTGATTGGAAGGAAAGGCACACTGCTTTGAACCCAAATGGTATTATTTTACTGAACTTTTGTGCTTCACACTTTATGTCCACAGCAAAGTCCCGGGGTGGCTGATATCCGCCCAGAGTTCCTAAAGGCTCTGGATGTTGTGGGGCTGTCCTGGTTGATACGCCTCAACAACAATGCGTGGGCATCAGAGACACTGCCTCTGGATTAGCAGACTGGGGTGGTGGTTCCCCTTTTTAAGAAGGGAGAGATCCTGGTATAGTTCATTCAGGGGTGCTGGAGAGGATGGTCGGTCAGGAGGTCGAACTTCAGATTCAGGAGGAGCAGTGTGGTCTTTGGCCCGGCCATGGACAGTGGACCAACCCTACACCTTGGTAGGGTCCTTGAGGGTGCATGGGA
Organism: Filicampus tigris; assembly: GCF_054856515.1. Lineage (NCBI taxonomy): Eukaryota > Metazoa > Chordata > Actinopteri > Syngnathiformes > Syngnathidae > Filicampus > Filicampus tigris. The sequence continues at coordinate 22,262,390 of NC_141229.1, read as the reverse complement.
GTTTGCCCAAACAGTCTACTTGTTTTGTGTACTTGGAGAAGGCATTCGACCATATCCCTCTGGGAGTTATGTTTGTGCGTGGGGGGGGGGGGGGGGTGCTTCAGGAGTACCGAATCCCTGATACGGGCAGTTTTATATTTGGACCACCGATGGCAGAGTTTGGTCCGCATTGCCGGCAGTAAGTTGGATTCATTTCCAGTGAGGATTGGACTCCCCCAAGGTTGCCCTTTGTCACATATTCTGTTCGGAATCTTTATGGAGAGAATTTCTAGACACAGCCAAGGCATTGACTGAGTCCAATTTGGTATTGCATCTCTGATGTCCAACTCTCACTGGAATGGTTTGCTGCAGAGTGTGAAATGATTGGTATGAAAATCACCACCTCCATATCTGAGACCATGGTACTCAGTCGGAAAAGGGTAGATTGTTCTCTCTGGCTTGCTGGATAAGATCATGCCCCATGTGGAGGAGTCTAAGTATCTTCGGGTCTGGTTCATGATTGAAGGCAGGATGGAGCGGGAGATCGACAGGCGAATTAGTGCAGCATCTGCTGTGATGTGGATTCGGTCTTTCGTGGTGAAGAAGGGGGTGAGCCGAAATTTACCAGTCGATATACGTTCCTACCCTCACCTATGGTCATTAGCTGTGACACGGGACCGAAAGAACAAGAATCCCAGATACAAGCGGCTACAATGAGTTTCCTCCGCACGTTGTCCAGGCTCTCCCATAGAGATAATGTGAGAAGCTCATTCATCCGGGAAGAACTCAGAGTTGAGCCTCTGCCCTTGCGCATTGAGAGGAACGAGATGATGTGTCCTGAGCATCTGGTTAGGATGCCTCCTAAATGCCTCCCTGGTCAGGTGTTCCAGGCATGTCCCACTGGGAAGACGTCCCAGGAGTTGGAAGAAGTGGCTGGGGAGAGGGAAGTCTGTGCTCCCTTGATGAAGCTGCTACTCGACCACAGATAAGCGGTAGAAAATGAATGGATGACTATATAGATTTTTTTAATGGCCATCTTTAATTTAGTTTTTTTAAGATTAAGAGATAATTTTTAGCATTATAATGGATGGGTGAATAAAGCAATCCTTTATTTTTCTCGTTTTTGTTTTGACCTCATTCAGTAACAGCTGCAAATCCTTACTGGAGCATAAAATAGTCGTATCTTCGACAAAAATAATAAATTTAAATGTCCCTGAGACATTACATGAATCACTTGAGTTGCGAGCAGCTATGAAGGGTCCTCGCACCACGGGCCACTTTGGGATACTGGCACCGTAGGGCACTGTCATTAGAATTAGTATTTTTCGCCAAAGTATGACGTGTGTGCAAGTTTCATGAGTTTTCACGCTGTTTAGAACCTTATCTGTGGTCTCCTCTTTTGTCGACAAAAAAATTGGATTTTGAGTTTAATTGGTGGGATGTTGCCAATCATTCTCAACTGCGGGCTTGTGAAGCCCTTTGAAACTCTTTTGTGAGGTCGGGCTATGCAAATAAAAAAACGACTTAAAGGGGAAGCATATATTTTTCAAAGAATATGTTCTATGCAGGCCCACTAGTTGAAACAAGGCATTCTGATAAATATTGTTTGTGGAATAAGAGTTAACCCACCTGTTTTTAGCCATCTCTGGGGGCGGCCATTTTGTCAACTAAAAATGAGTCTTTTAAGACTCATTGACTCTTTCAATTTGGTCCAGTGCGTGTCTGGCTCCACTCACAAGCAAGGCACCCTTTAGACGTTGTCCTTACTTTTGGTCTGTCGGCTCCATTAAAAAATATGTGGCAAAAAATTAGACCGGAGCCTTGGTTTAATGAGAGTACTCGCGCAGTTAAACAGGAATGCTGCAGAGCTGAACGCAGGTGGAAAAGACACAGGCTGCAGGTCTCATCAAATCCTGAAGGACTGCTGGAAAAACAATGCTGTTTGTATCTGGGTAGTTCATGGATAAGTTGTGCTCTGTTAAAATCACTCAGGAAGATGAAGGGTGATTCTGGGTGCTTTAGCTCGAGTTTGTTTACTTGGTCAGCCAACATTTGTATCAAAGAGTTAGCATTAGTTTGTAGTGGGATGTAAATGCCAGCGAGTACGAAGGAGGAGAACTTGTCATGAGTAGAATGGCTTAGAGTTTAGAAATAGCAAATCCAAGTCAGGGCTGCAAATGCGTGTTGAGCTCTGTGACATCAGTACACCATTTATCGTTAACATAGAAGCATATTCCGCCATCTTTTGACTTTCCTGATAGTTCCATGACGCGGTCCGCTCCGTGAAGACGGAAGCCGGGTAGTCGAGTGCTGTGTTGGTCCTAATGGGGAGAAGAAGTTCATCCATCTTGTTTGGTCGAGAACGTAGATAAGCAAGATGGATCGATGGGAGTGGTGTTTAAAATCCACGCTGTCGGAGTTTGACTAGCACGCCAGCTCGTTTCCCCCTCCTCCTCTGGCGGTATCTCCATGCTCCATATTGTGCAGCCGCTCCGCCAGCTTTTATCTCAGAAAAACCTTGTTGATTTGTGTAGGTTAGCCAAAAAAGTCAGAGAGTAGACTTCCTAATGCTTAGCAACTCTTCTCTTGTGTAAGCAAATGGCAAACAGTCGCCAAGAACAAATGAAAATCACAAAATCAAAGACAATACTAGAGAGCGCATTACCAAGGCGGCCACTCGAGTCGGTGCCATGTTGGTATATTTTGGTATTGAAGGATCTAAATCTATATGAATGGTTTTATATTAGCCAACAGGTTAAACAAAAACCAAAAAGGGAAGGCATTCGCAAGGATGGAAAAGCCGCCCAGATCTGATCATTGTATGATTCCTGAACTTCAGAGATGGTAAAGAAAACTGACGAGAAAATTCAATCGACTTGTGTTAGTCTTTATTTACATTGGATACATAAAAGATAAAACGAACACGCATTGGGTAAGTAGTTGTTTTGTAAATTGCTAATTGGACTTACGGACTTGAGACCTACAAAACATTTCAACAGCATACATGACTATCAATTAAATTGTGGGGTTAGATTGTAGATTGTATTGTATTGTATTAAAAGCAGATGAAAAATCTGTGAATAACACAATAGAATACAATACAATTTTTTTGCCTGTCCGGCGTCGACCCTTTGCCCTTGACCTCAGTACCCTTCCAACCTCAACCCTCCGCCCTTATTCATAAAAATGATCGACTGCCGGCCCTGTTCCGCCCCCTCCCCACAAAAAAAATAGTGTCCGTACATGACGCCGCCACGGGAGAGATGCTAACGGCAGAGGTTTATTTAAAGATCATGCTAATTTACAATTCAAACCCACTGTGGACACGCTTCAAACATGCTTCAAACATGCCACTAGTAGTTACCCATATACGCTGTGCACTACACACGGTGAGTGTCGGCCACTTGCGATGTCGATGTTTGTTTTGCCAGGCTTCGTGCCGGTCAAACGCCAGCACGCCAGCGCACCTTCTTCTTCTTCGTCTCATTCTTCTCCTTCTATTTCTTCTCCCCTCCGTGCAGACCGGGGGAGATTTTTTCTAACATGCTGCATTATTGTGTTGTGAACTAGTGAGTATATATTTAATTTTATCCTGCTTAAATATTTGTTTCTTTTGGGGTTGGTTTTGTCGTATTGAATAATTAAATAAATAAATGTGGGTCCGGCAAGTCAGAAGCATTCCAGCAAGTTACTTATTTATTTTCCAAACTTACCCTGAACTCCTATTCCCGGCCTTCAAAATAAAAGCATATCAGTAAACCATTACACAGCAGGTTTGCTACAGCGTATTTCCGCAGCGAAGAAGAAAGAGAGGGAGAGAGGTGAATTAAAGCGAGGTTGTTCAACTTCCATGAAGACATCCGCAAACACTCACTGCCGCAGTGCTGAGCGCAGTTTGACTTTATACTCGCAGACACAACCCACACGTGTCTTTTTGAAAATATATTAAATCATGCTTAGATTAAATTTGGCCGCCTCGCGACCACGTCACACGCATGGGGGCCGGTTAGTGGGCCGGACTAATATCCACTTCCGCCCTTGCTTAGTCCGCTCCTTTTTTTTTCCCAAACGTGTCAATCACACCCACCCACACCAAAACTGGGCATCTGGCCGGGTCGGAGAGCCGGACCGTTCCGCCAGCGGGACGGACTGCCCAGCTCTGCTATTTACACATTCTCTATTAAAGTGAACAGTTGATTCGTTAATAGATAATCAGAAAACAGTGAAAGAAAACTACTCATCTGCATTCATGCAATATAGACTGGAGTATCAGGTATTTGAACGACGATGGTCGCTAGACGCCTGTGGTTAACAAGCATTTTTCATGTTACGAAAATATTTTGTCAACTTCTTAGACGACGTAAAGTGCTTGTCGGAGCGTTAGGGTGCTCAAGCGATGATGTCGCAATGTATCCCCACACATAAAATGAGGGCTTCCCCCCACGGACTACGAACAGTGCGTGATCTGTGTTTAGGGAAGGGCTGTCCTGGCCGTTGGATCACATTGTATCATCGGATATAAATGAGGATGTTATTGATTTCAGTAAGATAGCTATCATACTTATACCTGTGAGGTTTGGCGTTTCAAAACATGAGTGTAATGTAACCTTATGTATCTTGTCTAGGCATCACCACTGTACTAACCATGTCCACCATCATCACTGGAGTTAATGCATCTATGCCTCGAGTATCATACATCAAGGCAGTGGACATTTACCTCTGGGTCAGCTTTGTCTTCGTCTTCTTATCTGTGTTGGAGTATGCAGCAGTCAACTACCTGTCCACTGTCCAGGACCGTCGCGAACGTAAAATGAGAGAGCGGGCACGATCCCAGGTAGGTTTGTTCCACTTAGTTGTTTGGCATTATGCGAAAGTGTCCTATCTTCACCCTCCTCTCTAATGTAAGGAGAAATCTGCCACTCTCTCATGCCAACAGTGTAGAAAACAAGCAGATTTTAAAACAGCTTTATGGTGCAAGAACTAGGTTTTAACCAATATGTTACAGCAGGTTTTTGTTATTGACATACATTATATACTGGGGCAGGCTACACATAACATTTTTGGTCTGGTTCTCAGTGAAGATGTGGAACTGTTATTTGCAGAGATGGGCACTTTACCCTAATTTGCTGGTCTATCCTCCGTCCTCCGTCAAGGACCAGGGCACCCTTCCGTCATCGTCCCTCTGTCCTTATACATAAAATAATCATCCTCCGTCCCGGTTCGTCCTCATCCTTTTAAAGCGCGTCCTTCCATACATTTCACCCCCCAAAAAGGGAGAGAGGCTAACGGCAGAGGTTTCAAATTCATAAACATTATTTAAAACTCATTAGCTGGCTAATTTCCTATTCACATCCACTTACCGGCTGGGAGTATCTTGTGAGTGGATTGAATTGTTTGCAACTGTTTTAAGTGTCAACCAAGATAGCCAACACAAGTTGCCAACACAACCACCGTCGGTCACCAGACTGGCTGGCGATGCGGAAACTTTTATCGAGGGAGGGCGAGTTCTCCTCCTCCTGTGCACTTGAAGAAAAGTTAAGTCACTTCCTCCCGCATACAATCATAGTGAACACGTACGAGACAACCGGTGCATCGTGATATTTCACAATCGGAAGTCGTGTATTGGCGGATTACACACGCAAGACTGGCTGGTCGTGTTTCTGTCAGCCGTCAGTGAAATGGGCGTCCGTCTGTACTTAGGGACAATTAAAGGGACGGACGAAAACCCACTTCCGTCCTTGCTTAGTCCAGCCTTGAAAAAAAAAAAATATATATATATATTTCGTCCTCCACCATCCCTGAAATGGGCGTCCGTCCGTCACGGGATGGAATGTACATCTCTGGTTATTTGGTCCTAAGATGTCTGGTAGAACCTGGATTTATGACCAGTAATCATAGTGGTGATTTCAGAGACAGAGGACACCCCCCCCCCCATCTGCATCTGAGATAGCTATAAAGAGAACTCAGCTCAGCACAGCACAGGGAGATAATGGGGCTCATATTAGATTTAAACCAAAGCACTATTACAATAAAGCCATTCATTCATGTATTATGTTGTCTGTACCTGTAGTCCTTGTCAAAAGTAGAACAACTCACATTAACAGAATAACTCTAGCTTTATAGCGTGAGTTGTTTGATGGTTAAATGTGAGGATATCTGATGTCATAACTTTTATATTTCACACTTCTTAAAGCCAAGTCAAACCGAAACATATTTTTTTCAAGAATATGTTTTATGCAGGCCCACTAGTTGAAACATGACATACTGATTAACATTGCGTTTGTGGAATGAGTTAAGCAGCAAAATCCATCCGTTTAAAATAATACAACTTCTTGGTTGAAGTAGTGTAACATGAAAAACCTTAATGGGAAGTCAATCCAAATGTACTTTTTTTTCAAGAATATGTTCCATGCTGGCCCACTAGATGAAACAAGGCATTCTGATTAGGGATGGGAATTTCAACTAATTTGCCCGCCGACTAGTCTCAAATTTTATTTACGAATAGTCGACTAGTCTATAAGCAAGAAAACTTGAAATTTAATACATATTAAATTCAAAGTTGAAAATGCAAATGTTTTGTGTATTTACAGTGGGGGCTATTTTAGCCTAAACATTCAGCACACTTTGTTAATTTAAATTCTATATTCATATTTATCTTAATAAATGTTTTTGTATTATTTTTCACAAGAGCTTTATTTTTGAGAAGTTCAAGACAATACAATAATGCAGCTGTTACTGAAAGCATGCTACTGAACACCAATTGATTGGCTAACCTTGTCTTTCTTTAGAAAGAAAATATATGACAAACAACGCTGCATTTTAAGGGCAAGCAAGGAAAGTCTAATCCAAGCAATTTATGTAATCATACGGTACCTGATGTATCTGTATGTACAGTCGCTACTGCTACGCATATATAAGCTAAATATTAGCTAGATATGTGCATTTGTGTGTTGAACTTGTTGGCTGAATATTGCAATTCGACGTATTTAGCCGATTCTGACTTTGGGTCACGAGCCGCATCGAGGCTGCGTCGGCCAAACGAGCCGGCTGGGCTGGCCCGGATTACAGACCCCGCGAAGGGCGACTGCTGGCACCGCGGTGTCCCAGCGGCCACTGCAGCCGTGGAGATCTGTGGGAAGGGCCCGCCCCGCCCAGAGTCGTCACCGCCGCTGCCCACGCTTGCCGGCCGGGACGAGGAGCTGAGCGCGACTGGGGGCGAGCTAACGTGCTATTGTTGCTACGCAGCTTGCGGCAGGAGCCGGAGACTGCGCGCCGCACATGTGGTTTCTCATCGCTCCGGGAGAGTGGTTGTAAGCGAGTTTATGCTTACAAAGCCTACAGACGACCTTGTTGTCATCTGCTGCATCAAAATACTGCCAAACGGTGACGTTGTTTTTCGTGGGAGCTTCGACATCTCTTTTCTTCCCCAAACTTAGTGTCGCCGCCCCCTACTATGTGTGCGTGTGGGTGGGCGAGAGAGGAGCAATTCTCTCTCTTGGTGCTTGGCTTGTTTACAGAGGCAGAGAGACTTGATGAACAAGATGCGTGATAATGCAGCGTTTAACCGACTAGTAAAATACCAAACGTTTAATAAATTGTAGATGGTTAAACGGTTAAAGGGTCCGCTGATAGTGTAGTGGTACACACGCCTGAGTTGTGTGCGGGCAGCGTGGGATCGATTCCCGCTCAGTGACAGTGTCTATGTGTGCCCTGCGACTGGCTGGCGACCAGTTCGGGGTGTAGTCTGCCTTCGCCCATTGACGGCTGGGATAGGCTCCAGCAACTCCTCGCGACCCTGTATAGGATAAGCGGTTTGGAAGATGACATGACATGACATAAACGGTTAAATGACTAGTCGCGCACATCCCTAATTCTGATAAATATTGCATTCAAGGAATAAGAGTTAATCCACCCGTTTTTAGCCATCTCAGGAGGCGACCATTTTGTCACTTCTGTCCACTGAAAATGACATCACAGATGCTCAGGGCTCAGATAACGCCCAATCATGGTTCAGCTTCAGAAAAATGGAGAGCTGTGATTGGTCGTTACTTGAGCCCTGAGCAACAGTGATGTCATTTTCAGTGTCATTTTCACAAAATGGCCGCCCCCAGAGATGGCTAAAAACGGGAGGATTAACTCTTATTCCATGAATGCAATATTTATCAGAATGCCTTGTTTCAACTAGTGGGCCAGCATAGAACATTTTCTTGAAAAAAAAAAATACATTGGGGTTGACTTCCCATTAAGGCTTTTCGTGTTACACTACTTCAAGCAAGAAGTTGTATTATAATAGAGTGGTTATGCTTTCTTAAATAATATTTTTAAAATATCAGTTCCTTTCAAAAAAGTATTTATACAAAAATAAATAACAGGTGCTTTTATGTATTTGTTTAGTTATTACTTTGTGGTATTATCTTGTCATGTTTTCTAATTCAATGAATGCATTATTGTTTCTTTCCTGATAGTCACTGCCTTGCACATGTGGCATTTCCCAGACAAGAACCATGGCAATGTTAGATGGCACCTATAGCGAGGCAGATACCAACAGTCTTGCTGGCTACACTGAAGAGCCCATGGTGCCCGAGGAGGAGCAGGAAGAAATGCACGTTTCAGAAAAAACAGAACATATGGTGGTTCATCTGTCATTGAGCAGCGAGTCCACCACCACCAAGAAGAAGAAGAGCCTACGTACTCTAAACATCATCCAAAACACGCATGCCATTGACAAATACTCACGTATGATTTTTCCTGGGTCTTACATTTTCTTCAATCTTATCTATTGGTGTGTCTACTGCTGAACGCACACCTGATTTTGGGCTGCAGCCATAGAAATGGTTAAAAAGACAGATTACAAGCTTCATTAAAATGTTAAAATTCTGAACTAATTACAAATGACTCTTGGAACATATGTTTGGTGCTTAAGATCATGGACAGCTACTGATACAATGGTTACAATACAATACAATCTACATTGAATTGGTGCTGGACACCAACTTCACAAACACACACACACATCACACACAATGCGTAAATATTCTAAATATACAGTTCACACATTTTTTTTTATCTGTTTGCTGTAATGTTCCTTTAAGTGTTGGGCTTCTTTTCCTGATTTTCATTTTTCAGGTGAAGCTATTGAAGGAAATTAGTACCTCTTATTTCACATTCTGGAAATAGATTCTCAGATAAGTATAAGTAATAGGTATATTATATTGGACTGAGTAATGTAGGTGATTAATTCCTTTTTGTTGTCATGTGCTGAAACAAAAACATGTATTGGTTTTCTCTAAAGGATTAGACCAGGATTGTTTAAATATAGCGAATTCAGTTATTTCTTGAAATATGATGGTTGTAATGAATGGAAAGTCTGAATAAAGGTTCGATATTATTACAATCTATCTGCTTTAATTCTAGTCAATCCTGAATTTCTTCATTAGGATTTATTCATTCGTTGATTTTTTGTTTTGTTCTTAGATCATTTCTTATTCTTGGTAAGTCTTATGTTTGAAACAACTTTAATTTCAGTTTGATTGGGATCACTGTCAAATTATTTTTGTTATTTATCAAAACAACAGTAGGTACGTTTTTGACCTTAAATGGACACTTGGGTGAGCTTAACATTGGCCCTTATATAATAGGTTTGCATGTAAAAATGACATTAGTACTAAAATGCCCACCTCAAAAGACTCTAGTGATTTAAGGGCTTTTTTTGTGATTAGGTTTACGACAAATTTTCCCGGCCCTTTTTGAGGCGTGGCTTATGTTATGTTTTCGGTCTCAGATGTCCACGTCACGGGAGGGAGCCAAGCGTGGTATTATTGCTTGCTTTGTCAGCTCTGTTGTCTAAAACGGTGACCGATCACCGCCAAAATGCAAATGCACATTACTACTCTTGTCCACTTCAACCTGTGAAAGTATAAAAGTGTTCTGCACAATAGTTTGGATTTATTGAAAACGTGATCTCATCATGTCGATCTTCAAGTCGCTGGGTTGCCTCCCAAGCAGTTGTGTGCGTTGTCAGACAGAGAACCACCAGAGAGTGAGGTAAGCCCTCATCGAACAAGCGTCAATGTTCAGCGAACAAAAAGTTCCAGCGAGGCTGACTCCACAACAGAGTGTGGCCGCATTGGAACGTACCTTTTCGGCTGTTTACGTTCCAAATTGGACAGCGTGTTGTCAAGAAAATGGGGCCATTCCTCATCCAAATAAATGTGCACGTCTACTCATTTCCACTTCAGTCTCTGTTAATATCCTGACTGGTGTTAAATGCCTCGCTCGTCCTAACCGTGATCAGCAAAGAAGCAGTGTTTTTTTTTTTTTTTTTTTAAGCAAAGAAGCAGTGTGTGGTGGTCCCAGCCTATGTAGCTCTGCTCACTTCCACATTTCCTCATTCTCATATAAATCAGCCACAGAGAGGTAAATCCTTTTGATATGTTGAAGTGGGCATTAGTAGAGATGGCCACATACATTTTGGTGCCAATTGATCGCCGTTTTATGGACAATGATTACAATGATTTCCAATGGAGCGTTTGGAATCGGTTACTCCCAAGTGACTCCGTCCGAACAGGGATAGAACGCTAGGGGGCGCAGCCATTCTCCTCATTAACAAGGGGCGTTATTCATGGAGTCACTTATTTCCTAATTTCTCCCAAATTTATTGAGAAAATAGAAAATGACAACTCTTTTCATTTTCCTGATCAAAAAATATATAAAATGAACTTGTTAGTGAAAACATCGTCCCTTTAATAAAATATTTTCGTAACTCTTCTGATGAAACATCGACTTACAACTGGTTGAATGGTACCGTTGGCATGGCCTGAGGGGGTCTGTATTACTTTTACTGGCACAAAGCAACTTTAAGGAGAGTGGTCGAAACTATGCCACACAAAAAAATTATAAATGTGCTGACTGCTTCATGGCATACGTCACTTCACCCCTTCAACCTATTCGTTACAAAGACCGTAGTCGATTCTCACGTCTACGTGCTGGTGTCAAGGCAGAAGCTGCAAAACAACCAAAGAAACAAAACATTTTGTCTGAAGGAAAGAAGAACATTCAAGGATCAACCCTGGCCAGGCTTTCACTGGCGTGAGCCCAAAGACAAGGAGGGATTTCTGAAAGTTCCCCATTGTTGCTTTAAGTTTTAGTTTGAACTGTAGCTATTTGTTAAAGTGGTAACTTGGGAAGATTATTCCAGCATTTCAAGTTGGCACGGAGTTAGTAAGTGATTCAGATAGTTTAACTCTTTAAGTGTAGGTGAAATATTGTTTAGATATTTAATGTTACCTGGGAGCAATGTTGCTTCTAATTTTCCATGTGTCTGAGCATTCACACAAAGTCTCTGAGCATTCCTTGGACTACGGTAAGCAATATTATCAGACATTCACATGGTGGAGAAACCAGTGTCACACCTGTCTAAAACCTGCGATCATAATAAGTTACACAATGTAGGTGTGGTACAACATTCAAACCACCTATATCAAAATAGAGGATATCAAACAGAGGTTTGTGACACTGATAAAATGACACCAAGTTTTAAGAATCGGCCAAGGATTAAGGATTTCATGCCACTATGTTTTAAATAACCCAAAATGACTTGAATTGTCCAGAAATCAATGAAAGTAAATTGTATTAATCATAACTTTTAATAAATTATGACTTCAATACTTTCTATTTTAAAAAAAAAAAATACATGAAGTGAAGAGTGACATGAGTGAGACTTTTCATCAAAAATATGTGAATATAAAAATGGTTGAAAAGATCAACTGTATTAAATATTGCATAATTACCGTACAAGTGTTGATATGCTTCATTTGTTAATTAATCCTCAAGAAGGATTTCACGGACTGTGTTGAGATGCTTCAATTGTTAGATAATCCTCAAGAAGGATTTCAAGGACTTTACCTTGTCCACTAAATGTGAGGATTTTCTCAAATTCACACTCTTTAGATTAGATGTTCTATAACATTAATATTCAAAGTCTATGGTGGTAAATAGTAAGGTAACTTAAGATGCCAGATCATTCTGACAGATTTCAAAAGCAGGACAAAGTGGTCTAACTTACATAACTCACATTCTGTCAAAAATGACTAATTTGGACTGGGCCAGCCAAAAAGTGTGCTCACCGCTCATTGGCGGCTTGTGCATTGATGCCGCGAGGCAGCACTGAGCTGCAAGAACTCATCACACGTTGCCGTATGTTTCGGTAATATGCTTCAATCGTGCAGCAATAGTCTCATTGTCATTGGGGTTCTTTTCTCGGTCAGTAATGATGGGATGGGCAACTTGTCAAGTGCAGCATGAACACTGGACAACACCACGTCTCCAATGGACATTTCAAACACATTGAAACTCTTTTTTTGTTTGTTTTTAAACTGGTTGAGCAATTTCACACGTGATTTGTTTTAATATCCTGAGCATTAAGTGTTTACACAGTTAGCATTTGGGTGTTGGAGTTGTTTGGGTCACAATGGGCGCAAGCCCAATTATCAATTCACAAAAACAACTCAATGCGGGTTTGTTTCATCTTCAAGAAGGCATCCCAATAAAAACTAGAGCTGCAAGCAGCTATAAAGAGGCCTCGCTGCCCTGGCAACGTTGGGGTTCCGGCACGTCGGAATGCTCGCACATCGGAATTGAATAATCGAAATCATCACGTGGATCAAGTTACAGCAGCTTTTGTAGTCAAGGTGACTCCAAACTTTAAACTAAATTCAAAATGGCGGACTTCCTCTTAGGTTTAGCATATGGCTCCAATAGGCTTATTTGTAGGTCGCTTCCTGTTTCATATACTACCAAATTTTCGTAGATTTAGGTGAAGCGTACAAACGAGGACACTTTTTAAAAATATTCTAGGGGGCGGTAGCGAGCCATCTTTTAAAGATTGTACAATTGAATAATTATTGATTAATTTACCAGGCCTTCCATGTGTGCTATGTGTTCTATGATGTCACGCTTTATATATCTGTAATATATTTCTTTGCGTCTATGTTTGTCACCCCCCCTGGCTGTTGTGTTTTCATCTTCGGAGTTACTAAATAAAATATAGAATAAAGTACATTACTGCTACTTTTGCGAGGCAGCTCGTACTTCACTTCCGTTTGCGTTTCTCCTGCCAAACTGGAAACAATTTTCTGGTTGACTTGGGCTGCAAGATTGTATGAACTGTACATAATGTGAAGTAAAACAGAGATGATCATATGATTGGTATGATGTCTCCAGCTGACCCTATTTTAGAGTGGCAAGGTATGAATTTTGGTGCTCCTGTCAGAAAACACAGGCCCGTATTCCACTTGACACGTGTTTTTATTGTCTGCAACAACACAAAGAATAACTTAGCAATATCATCCAATGCATAGCCATTTATTAACAATATGCCTAAACATTACAATTCACTGTATTAAGAAATTAATCAGCCAAACCATACATACAATACACATTCACACGTTTCATCACTAGAATAGTTAGCATGAGCCAAAATAACTAGTGTTCATCAACGTGACACGAGAACGTGACACGAGAACATATCTAGACTATTATGTACAGCAGTTACCTGACACGAACTTAAATTATTAAACTCACCTTTTAACATTTACACACAACAACAAACGTGGTGAAACACGGGCAATCTGCAACTACTGAGTTTGCTGGCACGAACAAACTACGAGCTGTGTTGAAGGAGGAAAGAGAAAAAAAAGTCACTCACTATCAACACTCAGCGCTCGAATAGCGTTCAATGCCTGCTCACAGTGCTCAGAGTGTGGGACACCTCAGCTCTACGTCGGAACTCAATGAATTGATCAAATGCCAACAATTACTAATAATAAAACAACGTGAGATTTCTAACATGAAGTATTTCTAATAAAGTGTGTTTTACTCCAAATAACTACATCACAATTCGATTCTGAAAGCCACGAAAAGTGACGTGAAGTCTTCAGTCAGCATGTAGAACAGCCATGGGGTGGCAAACATTGATGCAAAGAAATATATTACAGAAATAATGTAACAAATTGGGTTATATGTGTTGTGGTCGAATTTGTGTCTTGCCAAGTTGTTTTGTTTCCGAGGTTAATGAATGCATCGTGCTACTCGCTGGATGGGAGGGCATGCGAGCGAGAGTAGCGGGGGACGAACAGGAGAGCCGTTGCTCTTTTTTGACTGAACGGTTGTTGTACTGTATTGGCGTCGGCTGCGGCCCTTATTAGCCCTTTGGACTAATAAAAACATGATAATTAAACTACATCTGACGGCATGTTCTTTGAAGTCGCTACAATATATTTTAAAGCATGACGTCTTCGGCAGGCGTGAACGCCCCGATCAGATCTGCTACCCACACCGGCTTGCTGCGGGCCGGATCTAATAATAAAGTAATATCATCCAAGGGGCCGTAGAAAACCTTCTCGCGGGACTTGACTTTGACATTGGTGGCGTAAACACTCTCCGAGTAAATATGAGGGAGATTTGGCTAACCTGCAAGGAGAAAAACATCCATCCATCCATTATCTGTACCGCTTCTCCTCACAAGGGTCGCGGGGCGTGCTGGAGCCTATCCCAGCTGTCTTTGGGCAGTAGGCGGGGGACACCCTGAACTGGTTGCCAGCCAATCGCAGGGCACACAGAGACAAACATCCGCACTCACAATCACACCTAGGGCCAATTTTAGAGTATCCAATCAACTTACCATGCATATTTTTGGAATGTGGGAGGAAACTGGAGTGCCCGGAGAAAACCCACGCAGGCACGGGGAGAACATGCAAACTCCACACAGGGAGGCCGGAGCCGGGATCGAACCCACGACCTCTGAACTGTGAGGCGGACGTGCTAACCAGTCGACCACCGTGCCGCCCAGGAGAAAAACATGAAAGAATAAAACATGTACTTCATTTAGCAAGTAGGTAGCGCTCCCACTACAATGAAAAGTTAGTTTGAGATGTCTACAGGTATAGACTCTCATCAAATGTGTGACATTTGGACACAATATTATCATGTGGATCACATTACAGCTGCTTTTAAAGTCAATGTGATGTCGAATTGTAAAGTAAATTCAAAATGGCGGGCTTCCTGTTAGGTTTAGCACTTGGCTCCAAGAGACTTTTTTGTAGGTCTTGACCTGATAGATATACCACCAAATTTTCATAGATATGGGTGAAACATACAACCGGGGCTGATTTTTAAAACGATTGTAGGGGGCGCTAGCGAGCCATTTTTTTAAACATTTGCGACGTAAAACAAAAACAAAAAAAAAATTTCACCAGGCCTGATGTGTATGCAAAGTTTCGTGAGATTTCATGCATGTTTAGATCGTCGAAATCGGTGTAGTTTTATTTGCAAACTGCCCGTAGCCATGGCAACAGCTTTTAAGGAAAAATCAAAAATATCGTATTTTAACATCAGGAAGGTCTACAGAGTCTTCTGAGCAATTCTGAGGTCGACCTGGTTAACCTGTGAGGAGGAAAAGATCAAAGAATAAAACATGTACTTCCTTTAGCCAGTAGGTGGCGCTACCACTACTATGAAAAATAAGTTCGGAGATGTCTTCAGGTTTCGACTTTTATCAAATGTTAGCAGGGTTTTAGAAGAAATTATCATGTGGGTCAAGTTCCAGCAGCTATTGTAATCAGAGCAAATTCATACTTTAAACTTAATTGAAAATGGCCGACTTCCTGTTTGGTTTAGCATATGGCTCCAAGAGACTTTCTTGTTGGCCTTGGACTGTTACATATACCACCAATTTTTTGTAGATCTCGAAGAAACGTACAACTGGGGCTGAATTTTAAAAAATTTCTAGGTGGCACTAGCGAGCCATTTTTTACAAATTACACAAAAAACTAAAAAAAATATTGGTGATTTCGCCAGGCCTTATATATGTGCAAAGTTTCGTGAGATTTCGAGCATGTTCAAACCCTCAAAATGAATGTTGTTTTTTTGCGTGTTGCCATGGCAACAGCTTAGCGCGAAAAATCACTAATTTCGTATTTTAATATTAGGAAGTTGTAAACCCCGTTCCGAGCAAAGATGAGGTGGACCTGGTTTACCTGCTAGGATAAAAACATCAAAGAAAAAACATGTATTTCCTTCAGCCACTAAGTGACGCTACCACTATGATGAAAAATAAGTTTGTAGATGTCTTCAGCCCTTGGCGATCATCAAATATGAAAACTTTCGAGAAGGTTGGATGATTTGGGTCAAGATAAAACTGTATTTATTGTCACGTTGAATAAGCAGACTTTGCGGCACCGTCAAGGCCACGCCCTTCGCTGAAAAGCCACAATATTCGGCGTAGAGCAAGATCAACGCCTTGAGGGTTTTCTGAGAGATTTTCAGTCGGATTCGTTCAACGGGCTTTGTGCAGTAAATAGAAATGTAAAAAAATGACATTTTTTTCACCACTAGGTGGCGCTATATGTATAATGGAATAATATCATATAGATGTCTTCAGGTCGCGACTCTACGTACAGGTGAAGTTTGGAATTTTTTGGAGCATGTGCAGGGCAGTTATTAAGGTTTTTCTCCTGTATGGCGAAGGAAAAACATTACGCCAAATTTGATGCCCAGCCCCCATATAGTTTGACGAAAACTAAAAAAAAATGTTCCCAGTTGCTGCCCCAGGCCTTAAGATGATATATCCGAAGTTTGAAGTCCATTGGAATAATCCTCTGGGACATGGGTGCAAAAGTATGCACCCTGTAAACGTGCAAAAATGGTTCAAAATTGGACATTCAAAAATTCATAGCTCACTTCCTGTACACTTTAGACTATGGCTGTAATGGACTGTTTTGTACGTCTCGGCGTGCTACACGTGCCTGCCAATTTTCGTAGGCCTAAGTCAAACAAAATTCTATTTTGTTTTCCTACTCTAGGTGGCACTACAGAGCCATTTTGTGGGAGTCGTTTACGGCGACTTTAAAATACCAAATTTTTCGCCAGGCCCGATGAGACTGCAAAGTTTGGTGAGTTTTTGTGCATGTTTAGGGGGTTCAAAAATGCGATCATTTGGTCAGAAAAAAAAAATAATAATAATTTCAACAAAAACAAAAGGGTCCTTGCAGCTTTCGCTGCTCGGGCCCTATGCTTTGCTCGAATTTTCCGTCTGTTTCTTTCAGTCTCTGAAGTTCAGGAATCTGACCAAAGCCAAGCTGGGCTGCTTTCCTTAACCTCGTGGGGACTCGTACCTGGGACGGGCACAATCAGAAAAGAGCGCATCTAAAATGCCCTCACATATATATCATATTGCCCTAACAGAGAAATCTAATCAAAAAATGTTGGTAGACTCGAATCTTCTTCCTCCGTGGTTTATCACTCCAAGTCTCCGGTCATCTTGGCGCCTTGAGTCCTGCACGATTGGTGGCTCCAGAGTCCCAAGGACTCAGCCCTGTGAAACAACTCGAGGCCACATTCCACTCCACAAGCTTGTATCTATATGCGTGTACAGTTAAAAGTGTGCAAACAATTGTGTATGAATGCCTGTTGGTGTGTGCGTGTGTTGGAGTAATTATTCATATAATAATCACTGTCGTTTGATAAATCATACATTTGCTGCTCATGATGCTTTCACAAACTAATCGCAAGGAGGTCAGGAGAAGTCAAGCTAACATTTGCTAATATGAAGGTGATTGCTGAAATTTTCTGCCACATTGTTGATTTCTCTACTCATGTCTTACCAAACATGTATTGAGTAATTTCCACCTACATGCAGACACAGACAGACAAGTACAAGACGTTTCAACTGCCGTTTTGCTCACCCCATCCTTTAGAGTTGGAACGCCCATGTATGTAGGGATGTGAGAGTAAAAAGAAGGGAGACGGGGAGACTTTTTTCGAACGCTGGTAAGAATTGTATTGTACAGTTCTTCGTTCTCCTTGCAAGCTTTAAAATTCAAAGAGAATGTCTTCATCTTCTTATTTTGTGTGGTTTTCATAAATCAATCAATCAATCATCCATCCATTATCTGTACCGCTTCTCCTCACAAGGGTCGCGGGGCGTGCTGGAGCCTATCCCAGCTGTCTTTGGGCAGTAGGCGGGGGACACCCTGAACTGGTTGCCAGCCAATCGCAGGGCACACAGAGACAAACATCCGCACTCACAATCACACCTAGGGGCAATTTAGAGTATCCAATCAACTTACCATGCATGTTTTTGGAATGTGGGAGGAAACCGGAGTGCCCGGAGAAAACCCACGCAGGCACGGGGAGAACATGCAAACTCCACACAGGGAGGCCGGAGCCGGGATCGAACCCACGACCTCTGAACTGTGAGGCGGACGTGCCAACCAGTCGACCACCGTGCCGCCAATCAATCAATAAAATCACATTTTATTTATATAGCACTTTTCATACATAAAAATGCAACTCAAAGTGCTTTAAAACATTAAAAGCAAAACATTTAAAAAAAAATATATATATAATAAAAAATAAGGGCGGCACGGTGGTCGACTGGTTAGCACGTCCGCCTCACAGTTCAGAGGTCGTGGGTTCGATCCCGGCTCCGGCCTCCCTGTGTGGAGTTTGCATGTTCTCCCCGTGCCTGCGTGGGTTTCCTCCGGGTACTCCGGTTTCCTCCCACATTCCAAAAACATGCATGGTAAGTTGATTGGACTGTCTAAATTGCCCCTAGGTGTGATTGTGAGTGCGAATGTCTGTCTCTGTGTGCCCTGCGATTGGCTGGCAACCAATTCAGGGTGTCCCCCGCCTACTGCCCAAAGACAGCTGGGATAGGCTCCAGCACGCCCCGCGACCCTTGTGAGGAGAAGCGGTATGGATAATGAATGAATGAATGAATAAAAAATAAATAGATAATTAGAAAAAGAAAAAAAAAAATCCATTAGTACATCAGGAAAGATTCACACACACCCACACAAAGTGCACAACCTGATAAAATGTGTTAAAAAGACATGACAAGGCACAGAGAAACCATATGAGCAAAGGGTACCCAAGGGGAGCTCTCCGCGCCGAGGGGAATGACACAGGGGCGCCACCACCATAGAGGCCCGGATTAGACAGGCGGACCCCACACCAAGTGTAGAGGCCGCCGGCCACCCAGACCCAAGGAGTCCCTGCGATGACAGCCCCTGCGGGAAGGGCAGCCACCCCTCCTTCAAAGCGGAGCCCCCCCCATGAGGAAACACTGGAGCTAAAAGCTGACAACGGTAGAGAGCAACAAAACTAAAAGACAGAACAGTAGTATAGTCTAAGAACTAGAATCAGTAAAATAAGATTTAAAAAAAATAATCTTCAATCAAAAGAAAAGACAAATTATTTAAAAGTTGTTGAAAGACAAACTAAAAAGGTGTGTCTTGAGCTTCCTCTTAAAAATATCAACAGTCTCTGCAGACCTGACGTCCTCTAGCAGGCTAGTCCTGAGTGAGGACCAAAATGGCTGAATGCAGCCTCGCCATGCATTTTGGTCTTCACCCTTGGAATAAATAAAAGGCCGGCGCCAGAGGACCTCAGGATCCGCGAGGGCTGGTATGATAAAAGCAAATCAGATAAATAAGATGGCCCAAGACCATTAACACATTTATAAACTAATAAAAGTACCTTAATATCGATTCTGAAACACACAGGGAGCCAATGCAGCAATTTCAAAACTGGCGCAATGTGCTCCCGCCCTCGGTTTCTCGTCAGCACCCGAGCGGCTGAATTCTGCAGTAGTTGCAGTGGTGAAATGCTCTTTTTCGGGAGGCCAGAGAGCAGGGCATTACAGTAATCTAAACGACAGGAAATAAAAGCATGCATCAGCACTTCCGTGTTAGCCTGAGAGAGAAACGGGCGGACTCAGGCGATATTCTTAAGGTGATGAAAACCAATCTTGGTTACATTTTTAATATGAGGAATAAAACTGAGCTCAGAGTCAAAAATGACGCCAAGGTTCTTCACACAATGTGAGGGATTAAAAATGTGTAGTTTTGGTAAAAGCTTCTCTCTCTGACCTTCGGGACCGATAACTAAAACCTCAGTTTTGTCCTGATTGAGCTGTAGGAAATTATCTACCATCCATGACTTGATATCTAAAATGCAATTTAAAAGGGTATCAATGGGTCCTGTGTCATCAGGAGACACGGCAATATACAGCTGCGTGTCATCAGCATAGCTGTAAATGTCTGTCTGATGAACTTGACATTTAAATTGGTCCTTCGAGCTGGATCCCAAGATACCTGAGGCTTCCGGGAGCGGAGTCGAGATCCAGGTAAAGACCGTGGCCACGGCATTCAGACCCTTTTCCGGGACTGAGTCTCGGCTTTGCGTCTGGGAACTGAGGGTTGACGGGATACCGAAGGAGTGAAGACAACTCTGGTGAGTAAGATACTCACGGATAGGCTTGGTTTGAGTGTGTCGCACTTATGAGACAGAAGCAACCTGTAAAGCCATGAAACAAACCTCAAGAATACTAGTCCCTATCAAGTAGACCGAGTAGTCTATAAACAGGAAAGGGCAACGGGCCCTGTACGCGTAAAAAGGAGTGAATGTGCACAGGTGTGAGTGGAGGATGACTGCCGCGTTCTGAACAGGATTTTGGAGTGGCAACTGTCTGAGGAAGCAGAGGCAGGAATTCTCCGCCACTTGTGGTAGAAGCTTGAGAATTACCTCAGACAGAAAGTAATTGCCACACTGTTCAAGGGAAGTCAGTACAGTCACTCTAGGTGAACCAGACTCCAACATGGGCGCAGCGCAACAAACAGTAAAAATATTAATTTAAAGGATCCAAAACAGGGATTAACATGCAAAGATTGGACATTTGTAGAGAGTTAATGTTCTTCAAAAAATAAAACACCTAAATCTATGGATAACAAAATACAACTTTGCTCGCCATCTTAAAAAAATAAATATCCATCCATTATCGATACCGCTTATCCTCACAAGGGTCGCGGGGCGTGCTGGAGCCTATCCCAGCTGTCTTCAGGCAGTAGGCAGGGGGCACCCTGAATTGGTTGCCAGCCAATCGCAGGGCACACAGAGACAAACATCTGCACTCACAATCACACCTAGGGGCAATTTAGAGAGTCCAATCAACTTACCATGCATGTTTTTGGAATGTGGGGGGAAACCGGAGCACCCGGAGAAAACCCACGCAGGCACGGGGAGAACATGCAAACTCCACACAGGGAGGCCGGATCGAACCCACGACCTCTGAACTGTGAGGCAGACGTGCTAACCAGTCGACCACCGTGCTGCCCTAAAAAAATAAAATAAATAAATAAATATAAAATAAGCAACCTGCAGGACAAAATTAAAGCAAGGTGTAAATATGAAAAAAAAAAATGCATAAAGATGGTTACGTGTAAACTGAGTTTTGGATGATAATAGCCCAAATGGAAAATAAATAAATACATTTTTTTTAAAAAAAAGAAAAAAAGAAAACGCCCTGCATGCTTATTCATCTAATGCTATAAAGCAGTGGGTAGACAAACATTGGGTTGATAAAGTCACTGGTAGTCTTGAGCAATATGTAAATCAGGCACTGCATGCAGAAAGAGTGCTACAAAGTAAAAATAAAAAAAGAAGGCAGGTGCTTTTGCCTTAGAAAAAGGTAATATGATTGGCAAAGATAATATGATTGGCAAAAAACGTGGCGCCAACACTAATGAAGTAACTGGTGCTGCAGTCTTAAAAATGTCAGGTGATTTCAAATTTCGAAATTCAGCATGCCTAGGCCAGCCCTCTTCCCAACAGTCTGCATCACAAGAGGAAAATTTAGTGACAGAAGAAAATGTAGAATTGAATCTGCAAGAAATATTGGCCATTGATGTATTGAAACCAAAAATTGAGCTAATGGTAAATGGCAAATCGAAAATATTTTTATGTGACAAAAGAGTTTGGAAAACTGCATGCAGAGAGGACATTCCCGGGTCGAGTTTATCTGGAGCAAACGTGTTTGTCAGAACGGCCCAAGGTCGGCTCTCTGTGTTTCCTGTAACAAAACCTGTGTGGATAAGAGATCCACTAGGTCAAACTTGCAGATTACCTGTGCTAATGGTGCCAGACTGTCCTCTGAATTTAGTGGGACGTAATGGCCTGTTATTACTAGGTTTAGCATTGATTGATTAGCATTGATGGAAGAATTACAGCAAAATCTACTGAATGCCATAATGGGTCACACACCAGCATTTTATTATTATACAGTGGACGTGTCAAACAAACCTCCATCAACTGTGTGTGACGTATTATTGGAAAAGGGCCTGAAAATGATTGGACAACAGCAAAATGGATAATGATGCGCGACATGTAACAAGTGGTATAAACAAAATGAAGGCCCTGACAAAAAATATGAGTCCAAATTAACTCAAGCCACTCTGGCAAATATCACTATTGACTATCTGTATTCAGATGGCATTGCAACAGCAACAGCAGGAGTGCAATTGACAGAAAAACTTCAGCTACTTTACAGGGAGTGGTTTGTTCCTCATGTCTCTGTTTAAAAGTTTTGACCAACAGTGGAACCACGTGGGAGCATTTGTTCAAACGGCACAAAATGCAACTGATTGGCACATTATAAAAGAAGGGTTAGGAAAAAAGCTCCCACATCCATAGGTTGTAGATTGGTTCAAGAC
Organism: Filicampus tigris; assembly: GCF_054856515.1. Taxonomy (NCBI): domain Eukaryota; kingdom Metazoa; phylum Chordata; class Actinopteri; order Syngnathiformes; family Syngnathidae; genus Filicampus; species Filicampus tigris. The sequence continues at coordinate 22,239,864 of NC_141229.1, read as the reverse complement.
TTACAGGCTGTTAATGCAGCAGTCTTACAATGTATGCCATGTGTGCCTGATCCACATACACTATTAAATAATCTAAATCCGGATGCTGCTGTTTTCACAGTGGTTGACATTAGCAATGCATTCTTCTCTGTCCCTGTGGCAGAGGACAGTCAGTTTTGGTTTGCATTTACGTTTGAAGTAAGAAAGAACTTTCACCCAATTATTGCAGGGATGTTGTGAAAGCCCAACTATTTACTCTCAAGTAATGACAGCCAGCGTGGCCAAATTTAACCCTCCGGGGGTAAGTCAAATCATAGTGTATGTGGATGATGTACTGGTGGTGTCTGATTTGGATACTTGCAGAAAACGCACTGTTGCATTACTGAAATATTTGGCCAGCGAGTGCCATAAGGTTAGCAAAAATAAATTGCAATTGTGGAAACAGCAAGTGAAATATTTAGGCCACAATTTGAGCAAGGGGGGCAGAACAAATTTAGAGGATAGAAAATCGGCTATTTTGCAAGCACCGCGAACAAAGGTTACAAATTACAACATTACAAATTACTGTAGAGGATGGATTCCTAATTATGCGTAAATCTCCGCTCCTTTATCTAAAATAATGTACGAAAATGATCTAAAAATGTCATCACTGTTGAATTGGACAACGGAAGCTGAGAATGCTTTCTGTGAAATTAAGCGGATGCTGGTATCAAATACCACGCTAGCTCTGCCGGACTATTCAAAGCCGTTTATACAAATGGTTGATTGTAAAGGAGAATTTATGACATCTGTCGTCTCGCAAAAATATGGAGAAAAGTTAAGACCATTGCCTTACTTTTCTTCTAGACTTGACAATGTGGCTTGTGCACTTCCTCATCGTGTGAGGGCTGTGATTGCAGCACCACGCGCTGTGGGGTGCAGCTTCTCAAATGTAGTGTTTCAGCTGTTGACCTTAAAAGTTCCCCTTGTGGTGCCGGCTTTGCTTCTGCAGACAAATATGACGTTTTATCTCCAGCCAGACATTTGTCTTGCATGGCGATATTGTTGTCGCCAGCACACCTTACTTTGGAGAGATGCACGGTTTTGGATCCAGCCACACTGTTGCCACTTCCTGAGGATGGTGAATGTTTGCCATTAATGTTATACATTAATGGCCGCTGTCCCTGTGTGACCTATATCTTTGCTGCTGTAACACTGAAAATTTCCCCACTGTGGGATCAATAAAGGCCTTCTTATTCTTATTCTTAATACGATTGTCAGGAATTGGCAGAACAAACAACAAAATGTAGTTTGGATTTGAAAAATCAACCTTAACAAACTGGAATTGTCCTCTTTGTGGATGGTTCATCAAAGAAAAAATATTTTGGTAAAACACAAACAGGCTTCGCGGTCGTCTCACAGACAGCTGTGTTAAAAGCGGAACCACTTCCTTCCCATTTTTCAGCTCAGGCAGCTGAGCTGGTTGCGTTACCAGAGGCATGCAAGTAAATGAAAGAAAAAGCTGTTACAATTTATATTGACAGTCAGTATGTCTTTTGTACGTGTTATGTATTTGCACAATATTGGAAAAATAGAGGTGTGATAACGTCCACGGGAAAACCTGTCACACATGCTGAACTTTTGACAAACTTATTGAATGCTGTTCAGTTGCCACATCAGATTGCAATATGTAAGTGCGCACAACAGGCACTGACGACATCACATTAGGTATTGCGTTTGCAGACACAACAGCGAAAGAAGCAGCTACCAGGCCCTTTTTGGGTACTGCTGAATGTAAGCTACAAGACAACATTTTACAATATGACACTCTTGTGTGATATGCAACAACAAAGCCACATTGGATAATGAGGTTTTGTGTCAGCACAGATAAAAAGCCTATCCTGCCAAAAAAATATTTTCAAGTGGGCAGCAGTGTTGAGTCATGGGAATTCTCGTGTCTCTACTGGGGGGATGGTGTCCATGGTACAAAGGCATTATACGACCTATGGGTTTAACTTGTTTTCAAAAACTTTTTGTCAGGCTTGTTTGACCTGAGCTCGACATAATCCACAAGGAAATTTGCGTCCGAAGCGCGGTCAGTTTCCTCAAGCTACATATGTATTCCAGAGAATACATATGGATTTCATTGAACTTAACAAAAGTGAAGGGAAACATTATTGTTTGGTCATCATTGATGCCTTTTCAAAATGGGTAGAAATATTCCCGGCAAAACAACCTGATGCACTTAAAGTAGCTAAAGCATTATGTAAAGACATTATACCACGCTACGGCATCCCTGAAACTATATATAGTGATAACAGAACACATTTTGTTAATAGAATAATTGAAAAAATAGGGCATATGTTCCATATTAATTTAAAAAAACATTGCTCTTATCACCCACAAAGTGCAGGATTGATGGAAATAATGAATGGTACAATTAAGAACCGACTGAAAAAATGCATGGATGAAACATAGGCCGTGGACACAATGTGTACACCTGGTCAAGTTACACATCAATATTACAAGTACCGCAGGTCTCATGCCATTTGAAACATTGTTTGGCAGACCATATAAGTTACCTATATTTAGTACACAGTGGGGGTTGGATAATGAAGACAACCTAGCTGATTACATGCAAAAATCCTTGGAAAAAAAAGATGAATTGAAAGTGCCCGAAGACGACTGCTTCTTTCCAACAGGTTGATCTGGTTGTTCCAGGCAGCTGGGTACTGATCCGACAAAAGAAAGCATTGGCACTCTCCAAAGTGGGAAGGTCCTTGTCAGGTATTGCTAACCACGCCAACCGCTGTAAAAATTGCAGAAAGAAAAACGTGGATACATCTCACGCATTGTAAGAAGGTCATTTCGACTAAGTTGCCCACCAAAGGGGAAGGTGAGCAAAGTCTGACATAAGGTGGGTGCAGGTTTATAGTATCTGAAAACACCTGACGGCCAGTGAAGTATTTCAAGACACCCTACCTATTGTAGGGGTGGGTTTCTTAGTCAACATGCCTCTCCCTAGATATGTGAGAAATGGTGTTACATGTTATGTTGTGTCACATTTTGTCATTTTTGCGGCAACTGCTATCGTGTTGTACACATGGTTTCTCGGTGGCCTTTCCATGTTATATACGATAGGCACGCGTGATAATGGTACTAAATTCTCTACAGGGATTGCCGGCACAGAAACACCATTCATTATTTATACCATGACCGATTACGATGGCTTCGCCCGTACTAAGCGGTCACTTGGGGGGGCCGGGTTCAAACTCAGGCTTGGTAACGTACAATAAGGATCCTAAAAATAAAAACTTCTCTACTTGCACTCGAAATGATGTTGTCCCTGAAAAGGATTACCGTATTTTCCGGGCTGTAAACTGCACCGTTATATAAGCCGCACCCACTCTATTTTTAGAAAATTTTGGAAAAAAACTTAAATAAGCCGCGCCTATGTTGAAAACTTTTATATTTACTGCATTTACAGAACGATTATGAACTGTAAATTAGGGATGTGCGCGACTAGTCATTTAACCATTTAACTGTCTATGATTTATTTAACGTTTAGTATTTTACTAGTCGGTTAAACGCCGTATTAGTATCACGCAAATTGTTCCTCACGCCTTTGCCTCGGTAAACAAGCTGAGCACCAAGAGAAAGATTACTCCCCTACCCCCCGCCCACACGCACGCACGCATAGTAGGGGGCGGGGACACTAAGTTTAGGGAAGAAAAGTACATTCTGGAGATATCGAAGCTACCACGAAAAACAACGGCACCGTTTGGCAGTATTTTGATGAAGCAGATGACAAGGTCGTCTGTAGGCTTTGTAAACATAAACTCGCTTACAACCACTCTCCCGGAGCGATGAGAAACCACATCCAAAGTAAATCTCAATATGAACCAGCAGGTCGATGGCGGCAGGGCCAGGCAGACGAGCATGAGAGCATTTGTTCCAGCCAGGTGCTGTTATGCTCACCGCACAGCAAACATTACCCAACTAATTTGTAAAATGACGCGATATGCTGCCGCTTTCTTTTGTTGAGGGCAAACGGCTCGAAAAGTGCGTGGTGCCAAGTCACAAAACAATAACGCCCCAACTCGAGTGTAGCCATAACCAAATGAAAGAGGAGATACTATGAGCATTGAGCGGGTCAGCCATGTGGCCAATGCTATAACTACAGAGGGATGGACATCCATAGCCAAGGAATCTTACATGACTATGACGTGTATAACGTATGTGGACGAAGGACATCTCCACAGTTGTGTGCTTCATGCGCCTTGGAGCAAAGACACGCAGCTGAAAACTTGGCTGCTCTCCTGCGGAGTGTGATAGGTATGTGGGCACTAGAAAATAAAGCCGTCGCCTGTGTACATGATAATGCACCTAACATATGGCAAATGAGACCCCGCTGGACTGGGAGTCGATACCATTACTCATTACATTATTCATAATAAATGCCATGCATTGCATTGGCAAATGTATCAAAAATGTATTTCTCTTTCAATTGTTCACTTTTATTCAGTCAGTTGTTGTTACATAAATAGATTCAAATTAACAAACTGTCCTGAATGTTTGGGCTGAAATAGCCCCTGCTGTAAATACACAAAACATTTGCATTTTAAACTTTGAATTCATCCATCCATCCATCCATTATCGATACCGCTTATCCTCACAAGGGTCGCGGGGCGTGCTGAAGCCTATCCCAGCTATCTTCGGGCAGTAAGAGGGGGACACCTTGAATTGGTTGCCAGCTAATCGCAGGGCACACAGAGACAAACATCCGCACTAACAATCACACCTAGGGGCAATTTAGAGAGTCTAATCAACTTACGATGCATGTTTTTGGAATGTGGGAGGAAACCGGAGACCCGGAGGAAACCCATGCAGGCACGGGGAGAACATGCAAACTCCACACAGGGAAGCCGGAGCCGGGATCGAACCCACGACCTCTGAACTGTGAGGCGGACGTGCTAACCAGTCGGCCACCGTGCCACCCTTACTTTGAATTCAATGTATTAAATTTAAAGTTTTCTTGCTTATAGACTAGTCGACTAGTCGCAAATAAAATTTGAGACTAGTCGGCGGGCAAATTAGTCGAAAATCCCATCCCTACTGTAAATGTATATGTATGTACCTGAGCAGATTCTTTCCTAATAGTGCCTTTTTAACACTGCAGCAATGTTGCTGAATAAAACAGAAGAGAACCAAGAGAAAATAAACAGTACTTATCTTAATTTCACTGGCGGCCGTCGCTCCAGTTTGTCAGCTCATGTCCACCAGACTCCGCCATCTATTGTTCTACTACATTCTACATATGCAGCTGTCTTATGTTAATAAAGTCAGCCAATCCAACACACGACGTGCTGCCAACCGTACTAAATCAACAATAGCATTTCACATCGAAACAACAGAACAGACGTAACATCAGCCAATCGCATTCATTTGCACTTCAGGGACCTCTAGGAAAACATAAAATCAAAGCATTACAGCACCTAATGCAATAGCCTAGTGCATAGCGCCCTCGCCTGTTGAACTCCTCCACCTCCAGTCAAATCCAGTCAATGGGAAATGTATTGTATTGAATTGTACTGTCATTCCGGTTAGAGCGCCCTGAGCGGTGGAAGAAAAATCCACAGAATAGCCGCACCGGACTATAAACCACATGGCTCAAAACCTAGGAAAAGTCGTGGCCAATAGTCCGGAAAATACGGTATGTTATATGACTGCTTATGTGTAAAGATATTTAGCTAATTGTGTATCATGACCATAAATGTGTAATACCATTACCAAAAATGGGTAACACAATTACTCAATTACTTATCTGATCCATGTATCACTAATATACTGATTCACATAAAGCCATGATTATCCATATGCAATACAATAATCACTTGACTAACATATTGGCTAATATAAAGTCCTCCATATCCTTCATGGGTCATTCCAAAACTTCGTCCCACCCATCAAATTTTTAAATAATCCGCATACGAAATACTAAAATATGCTGTTTCTTTGTAAATGCACTTGAGACCAAATCTAAAAAAAAATAAAATAAAAGAATGCTTTAAAATAATTTTTAAAATACCATCAAAAATAGTTTGCCATTTTTCTCCTGTCCCACCCCCCTAATGACCAAATTTAAAAAAAATAAAATAAATGCATCTCAAATAAAACTGTTAAAATTAAATTTAAATTTCATTTTTTGTTGGGTATTATTTGTTTCATTGTGTCTCTTGTAACTGTGGCAACATTTGTTTTAATGAACACATTTCAAATTATTCATAGAACATGTGTCCCACAACATGCACTGTTATCATATCCATGGTAGAAGAAGAAATCACTGAATCACATAATATGCTTGACTTGACATCACAATTTTCCAAAAGAATGGGTAGAGCAAAGGTACGTCCTCTCTTCTATTTTTCATACTGTATTTTTATAACATATTTAGCCTTGATTGAATGTCTCACTGTACCTCATCCAACCCGGTTATGCATATGATCAGAATAAGAGTTTTTCTTTAGATATTTACATAAGTAAGTTTGTCCTCTTGGTCAGCAGTAGTGGCTAGCTAAACAGCTAAACATCTAATTGCTAGCAACAGAACATCCTTGAATGTTCTTTGTTCCTTCAGTAGCAGCTAGCTAAACAGCTAGAAAGCGAACGGCTAGAATGCGAACATTCGTCCACATTTGCAACCCTTTTACTGTTACAGCCTGGATTACGGAGATATCAATGACCACTCGGAAACAGATGCTTCTTCTTCAGCAGCTCAAGCGAGAATGTATCTACCCAATATTCATAAGAAGTACAAAAACACTTGGACACAAATGTTCCAACAATAATACAAAACAATATTTTTAGATTGACACTGACAAATTGGTCTATACTTACAGGAATAATTTCTAAAATAATAAACTAACATAATGTACTTAAATGTACCATCTTCAAATTTACCTACAATACATAAGAGCAGTATACGAACATATTATTTATATTTCTAAACTCTCTTATAGCTACCTTAAAGAATTTACAAAAACATTCAAACAAAGTACCAATAACTTCGATTACACACATCAGCAGTCGCAATGTACAAGCATGCACGTATCATGTGAGCCTCTTACTAACGGCTCGTGTCCACCTGTAATGGCCGCATTAAGCTGGAAAATCTAATGGAGCCTACAGACAAAAATACAACTTCCCAAGCATTCTAAACACAAACAGAGTTCGAAATGAACTTTCTACTACTATTAATGCTTATGCACTAAAACGCTTATTTTCATACCTGGATAAGTGAGATATCAATGACCACTCGGACACAGATGCTTCTTCTTCAGCAGCTCAAGCGAAAATGAAGCATAGCACCGAGGTCTCCCTCTTCATCCTTAGCAGACATAACTAGTCGATCACAGATGACATCTTGTATAGGTACATCAAAATGTTCTCAAATAATAATAACCATGTTAAACATGTTAAACATTTGAAACTCGTTTTTCACCTCTTTTTAAGTACAAACGTTTTAACGCTTTCATGACTTTCTAGTAGGTCTTTTTATTCATATTTATGAATTTACACTACCACTAAATACAACAATCTTCCACATTACCTGCAACCCTGTTGCTGTGATTAGTGACAGAGTTGCACTACATGAACAGGGTAGCTTTTCTTCTGCCCACTGAAAATGACGTCACAAATGCTGAGGGCTCAGAAAACAACCAATCATGGCTCAGCTTCAGAAAACAGGTGAGCTGTGATTGGTCGTTACCTGAGCCCTGAGGCACTGTGAGGTCATTTTCAATCGACAGAAGTGACACAATGGCCGCCCCCTGAGAGCTAGAAACGGGTGGATTTTTCTGCTTAAAGCGGAAGTCAACCCGGACAATTTTTTTCAAGAATATGTTCCCAACAGGCCCACTACTTGACAGGGCATTCTGATTAATTTTGCATTTGTGGAATATAAATTAAGCAGCAAAATCCACCCCGAGCGAAGATAACAATAATTGCAAAAGAAGAATGGCCAGATGGTCAAATGACCAAATAAGGTATTAATTTTCTTATTATTCATTTCTCCATTATTTATTTATCCATCCATCCATTATCTGAACCGCTTAAATTGAACCCTGAAATGCACTGGGAGCCAGTGAAGGGAGGCCAGAGTTGGCCTCAGATGTGCTCAATCTTCCGAGCTCCAGTTAGTAGGCGGGCAGCAGCTGTCATTACTGTCATGGTTGAGCATTCTGCCTGTCATGTTTTTTTATTTGTCTCCTCTCCCTCCTTCCTAGCGTCTGATTGAAGGAGGGGCATTCCCTGCAGCACCGCACCTGTTGCACATTACAATAAAGGGACTTTAAAAGGACCTCAACAACAGCAGGCTGTTGTCGGAATATTCTCTCTGCTCATGTACATAGCTCCACGTCATAGTTCTTCTTCGTTTTTGCCTTTGTGACTTCATTGTACCCACGCGAGTATTCGTTCTGCGTCGCTTTTTGTTGCTCCATATAGCATTTATTGTCATTGTTTTTCACGAATGTAAGTATTTGTTCCGTGTCGCTTCATGTTGATCGTTATAGCGTTTATTCATAGTTTATCCTTGCCTTTTGCAAGCGTTTTGTGTTTTGTTTCCCTGGCTGCTTTTTTGTCAGCGTCATTTGTTGGACTTTATAGCTATGTCTGTTTTCTATAATAAATTCAGTTTTTAATTCGAACTTTGTCTGTGTCTATGCTTTTCGGATCCTAACTCCATTAATTATCACAGGTTTACCTGTGACAAGAGCCATGTACTAAACCTAACAGGAATTCCGCCACTTTGATTTACTTTGGAGTTTGCCGCCATTTTTCGGGGCCTTTTGTATAGGTCATATTTGAACAAACTCCTCCTGGAGATTTTATCTGATCGTTTTCAAACTTTGCGTGTTTCATCTAAAAGATGTTCGGACAAAAGGTTACTGAAAGCTTTTTATTTCATTGCATGCTGTTGCAATGTTTGTAAAGAAAAATGATGCTGTTAGTGAGGGTCTAAACCTGGGTGAATACTCAGCAAACTTTGCACACACATAGACACATAGACAAAAATTATGTCAGCACTAAAATTCACCCGCTTAAACGAATCCATACTGATTTATGGGTTTTTTTGTGAATACTAAAGCCACAAATTGCCCCACCACACTTTGGGGCGTGTTTCTTTTTTTTTTTTTTTTTTCTCTCCATCTCAGACTGTCAACGTCATCAGAGGGAGGCTTGATATGTGTTGTTCCTTGTTTTGGTTTGTCACGTTCTGTTGTCACCTAGTGTCAGAAAGTCATTAATTGCGACTAGGGTTGCCAACTCCCTGAAAAATAAATAAGGGACACCTCAGCGACAGGGACGGCTGACCTGACTGCCTTCAACGAGGCATGGGCGTATCGATAACAAAATATCGATATTACTATCCAGAGTGCTCAATTTTAAGTATTGATCCTCAAGATTGAGTAGTGAAATTTGCAATTAATTAATATAATATATTGATTAATCTATAATTTAGAAGGTTGTATCCAATCAGAATATTCCCTGTGTTGCCAAGGCCAAAGAGCTTTCTGCCTTGGCAGAAACGTCATTGACTACTGCAGAGTAAAACACTGAGCAAGACATGTCATAGTTGAGGCTCAAAATGAGCTCACCTTTAATCAGTTCAGCAGAACATTTTCATATATTTGTCCCCTTACTCTTTACTATAGTTATAATTAAGTGTAGTATATCGACTGCCTATACAGTAAAAATCATGCATATCTGTTTGAACTTGTAGTTAATGTAAGGCTGCGTGTGTACTCTATGTCTATTATTCATCAATTTATTACTTTTATGTCTTAATAATTTATTTAACGTACTTGTCAATCTATCGTACTTGTTTATTCCACCTCAAAACTATTATATGTGGTTTGTCCATACAATGCTGACATTAATTGCACATTCCCATATTAACAGGGGGGTCACATATTTTGTTTTCATGGGTGACTCAGTACCAGGACCAAGTCGGTTCAGATCGGTCACGGATTTTGAGTCACGGATCGGATTGTGTTTCGGATCAGCAAAAAAAAAAAAAAAGGAAAAAGATTAGAACTTTGACTTCATTTATTTTATAAAACACTTTTGCCCAGTAAAAAAAAAACCCTAATGTCTAATATGGCCATTTTGGTTTTAATGACGCAATATAAGGCAGGATACCTTGGTATCTTATACACTGTACCACGTATAAAATAGGAATGAATGTTCTTATTTTACGTGTTGTAAAATTGTACTGTAAATCGTCATATAAATATATAAAAATAGCAGTTGATAAGAATGTTCTTATTTTATCCGCGGTACAGTGTATAACAATGTATTCTGCCAGACATTTTGAGCTGAATGTTTTCTTAAAATTATCTAATGAGCAAAAATGTTTTTATAAAATAAATGAAGTGAAGGTTTTATTTTATTTTTTTTACCTTAAATTGCAATTTAGGGCACCTTCCTTTACACATGGACAGCGCATTGCAAAATAATCTCCACAATATTGAAAAAGTTAAAAAAAAAAAAAAAGGAAGACAATTAAGAAACCGCTGTTAATTTACCAGCCAGGCACTTGTTGCTAGTAATAACAGCTGCTAACCACTCACGCCATAGACTTGTGCGGTATCATACAATTACAGCGTAATTAACTAGCGGGTTGTTAGCATCCTAAATTAGCGACTGAATATGACTTCGTGATGGCGTTGTGTTGATGTAGGTGGCAAACTGAAGACTTCAAAAACGGAAGTCAAGTTAGCTGTTACGCCACCACGGAGGTCAACTTAAAAGTAAAAGTCTACTAATGCTATTTATTGCATTTGCATCTATGACGCAATGTATTATTTGGTAAGGTTTATTTTGAAGTTAGCCTTTGCGGAGGTGGTGATTTCATTGAGTATGTTTGCAAAGTGCTCCCATATAGAGCAGGGGAGGGCCTAGGACCGATACCGTAAATTCTCATATAAAAAATAACAGTTGTTCATTAATTAGCTCCAAGTTTTACAGATTACTTTTTACTCTGACGATATTACGGGACAAAGTGTGTCCCTATATAACTCAATACGGGACATGTACTTGCATTCCTAAATACGGGACGATTCCGTTTTTCAAGGGACAGTTGACAACCCTAATTGCCACTAAAATTCATTTGCACATTCCTACTCCTGTCCATTTCAAACTGTGAAAACATAAAAGCGGGCGGCAACATATTTCGTTTTTATTAACATCAAGTGAGCTCCTATGAGGAAAAACCACAATCACCTCCACAAAATCAAAAATATTGTACTGATCGTTTTTTTTCTCTTTTTTTAAATTACCGGTTAGAGTGGACAATACCAGTAATGTGCATATGAATTTTAGTGACAATTGATCGTAGTTTTCAGACATTTAGCGATGCAAACGCTTTTTTATTTTCCCATTGGCAGCCAACCAGCCATGGCTGTTGGCTCCCGCTAGCTCCCGCGGCTAGTTGAAGCAGAATTAGCTTTCGATTGCTAATAGTCAAAGTTAGCAGAAGGAGAACGTCTTCTTACCTCCATAAATGAGGACGAGCTGCCCGCTCAGCCAGCCAGGAGTGCCATGTTTGTTACAGAGGAGGTTTCGTTGTGGCGAACTATTTAATTCTGTCCAGCCAGAGATACAGCGGCGTCGCCGTGAGCCATGATTGGGCATGAGTCTGGGCGGCCCGTGTGCGTCAATTTCGGATAAATACAAGCCCCGGAGGTCGGCGTGTCGAAATGTCAAAGATTTAAGAGCACCGGACTTCCATCGAGGCCATCCCTTCAGCAGAGTATGGCCATTTAACGCACCTCATTTTCAGATAGGCGGCGCAGGGGTGGACCTCGGAGAAAAAGTAAGTCAATCTAACACTTTAACAACCTATGAGCAATTCAACTAACGAAAAAGCTTCTCAGAATATAATGTGTTTGAGTATCTTGTTGACTTATGACAGTAAACAACGTATGTAACAAGTGCACCTCAGCTGCATGTAGTGCTGCTCATTTCTTGCTCTTTTTGGTCACACATGGAAAGGCTAATCGTTTTGTGATGTTTTCAGAGGTTGAAGTGGGCCTAAGTAGAGATGTCCACATGCATTGGGGCCGATTGATTCACGTTATTTTGATAATATCAGTGATGTTATTTACAACGACTTGCAATGACAAAATATAATTGCTCCCCGTCGTGACGTCACGTCAAGACATGGAGGGAGGGGAGGGGAGGGGGTGTGGTCAAATTGATCATTTCTGGTAGGCGTTTCTAAACACGTTAGTTTTGTATTGATTTCTCCAAAACAAATTGATAAAAGTTAAAATGCAAGCTTATATCTTTTTCCTGATAAAAAATAAATAAATAAATTGAGCTTGTTATTGAAAAATAGACCGTCTCGGCTCTCTAATCCCTTTAAAATAACGATGACAGACTGATGATTTCAGTTTGGTTCAGCTTGGCTTGAAATAAGGACTAAAGACTGACGACAGACGGTCTTGCGAATGACATACCTGCCACATTTACTAACGTGCCCACCTCTGGTAAAAACAATTGTTGTGTGAAGGCAAAGGCCTTCACACATATGTTATTCCTATTCTTTATTATTGTGTGATGGCGAAGAAGGCCTTCACACATATGTTATTCCTATTCTTTATCGTGTGAAGGCGAAGGCCCCTCGAAAAAAGATGTTGATCTTGCTCTACGCCGAATATTGTGATTTTTCGGTGAAGGGCGTGGCCTTGACGGTGCTGCAAAGTCTGATTATTCAACGTGACAATAAATACAGTTTTAACTTGACTCGGATCATCCAAACTTCTCGAAATTTTTCATATTTGATGATTGCCAAGGGCTGAAGACATCTCCAAACTTATTTTTCATCGTAGTGTTAGCGCCACCTAGTGACTGAAGAAAATACACGTTTTTTCTTTGATGTTTTTATCCTAGCAGATTAACTGCACCTCATCTTTGCTCGGAAGAGTGTTTAGGACTTCGTAATATTAAAAGATGAAATTTGTGATTTTTCGTGAAAGGTTGTTGCCATGGCAACACGCAGTTCACCAAAAAAACTACGCTCATTTTGAGGGTCTGAACATGCTCGAAATCTCACGAAACTATGCACATACATCAGGCCTGGCAAAATCACCAATATTTAAAAAAAATTTTTTTGTGTAATTTGTAAAAAATGGCTCGCTAGTGCCCCCTAGAAATCTTTAAAAATTCAGTCCCGGTTGTACGTTTCTTCCAGATCGACAAAAAATTGGTGGTATATGTAACAGTTCAAGGCCTACAAAAAAGTCTATTGGAGTCATATGCTAAACAAAACAGGAAGTCGGCCATTTTGAAATAAGTTTAAAGTATTAATTTACTCTGGTTACAATAGCTGCTGGAACTTGACCCACTTGATAATTACTTCTAAAAACTTACTAACATTTGATAAAAGTCGAAGCCTGAAGACATCTCCCAGCTTATTTTTCATCGTAGTGGTAGCGCCACCTATTGGCTAAAGGAAGTAAATGTTTTATTCTTTGATCTTTTCCTCCTCACAGGTTAACCAGGTCGACCTCAGAATTGCTCAGAAGACTCTGTAGACCTTCCTGATGTTAAAATACGATAATTTAGATTTTTCCTTAAAAGCTGTCGCCATGGCTACGGGCAGTTCGCAAATAAAACTACGCTGATTTTGACGGTCTACACATGCATGAAATCTCACGAAACTTTGCTTACACATCAGGCCTGGTGAAATCCACTTTTTTTTTTTGTTTTACGTCGCAATTGTTTAAAAAATGGCTCGCTAGCGCCCACTTGAATTTTTTCAAAAATCAGCCCCGGTTGAACACCTATATCTATGGAAATGTATTTATAAATATTATATCTAACAGGTCAACACCTACAAAAAAGTCTCTTGGAGCTATGTGCTAAACCTAACAGGAAGTGCGCCATTTCGAATTTATTTCACAATTCGGCATCACATTGACTTTTGACTTTAAAAGCAGCTGTAATGTGATCCACATGATAATATCGTGTCAAAATGTCACACATTTGATGAGAGTCTACACCTGAAGACATCTACGAACTAACTTTTCATCGTAGTGGGAGCGCAACCTAATGGCTAAATGAAGTACATGTTTTATTCTTTCATGTGTCTTTCCTGGCAGGTTAGCTAGATCTCACTCATATTTGCTCAGAAGAGTGTTTAGGCCTTCATGATGTTAAAACACGAAGTTTAAGATTTTTTGCAAAAAGATGTTTTAGTAGAGATTATTATTATTTTTAGGTAGAAATTATTATTATTAGTTATTTTTCTGACATTTTTACATTTTTGAACCCCTAAACATGCACAAAAACTCATCAAACTTTGCAGTCTCATCGGGCCTGGCGAAAAATGTGATATTTTAAAGTACATGTTTTATTGTGATATTTTAAAGTACATGTTTTATTCTTTCATGTTTCTTTCCTGGCAGGTTAGCCAGATCTCACTCATATTTGCTTGGAAGAGTGTTTAGGCCTTCATAATGTTAAAACACGAAGTTTAAGATTTTTTGCAAAAAGGTGTTGCCACGGTAACGCAGTTTGCCAATAACACAATGCTGATTTTCAGAATGTAAACATACATGAAAATTCATGAAACTGCACACATAGAAGGCCTGGTAAAGTAATCAATAATTAATTATTCAATTCAGCACTCTTTAAAAGATGGCTCGCTACCGCCCCCTATACATTTTTTTAAAAATGGCCCCGGTTGCACGCTTGACCAACATGTATGAAAATTAGAGAGTATATAAAACAGAAAGACACATACAAAAAAGCCTCTTGGTGCCATATAATAAACCAAAAATAAAAAAGAGGAAAGCCGCCATTTTGAATTTATTTTAAAGTTTGGACTCACCTTGACTACAAAAGCTGCTGTAACTTTATCCACGTGATAATTTCGATAATTCAATTCGATGTGTGAGCATCCCAACATGCCAGTACCCCAACGTTGCCAGGGCTGCGAGGGACCTTTATAGCTGCTTGCAGCTCTAGTTAGGGCCCGAGCAGCGACTGCTGCGAGGTCCCTATTGTTTTAGTAGAGATTATTATTATTTTTAGGTAGAAATTATTATTATTATTAGTTATTTTTCTGACATTTTTGCATTTTTGAACCCCTAAACATGCACAAAAACTCATCAAACTTTGCAGTATCATCGGGCCTTGGGAAAAATGTGATATTTTAAAGTCGCCGTAAACGACGCAAACGAAATGGCTCTGTAGCGCCACCTAGAGTAGGAAAACAAAATAGAATTCCAACCCGTTCGACCTAAGCCTACGAAAATTGGCAGGCATGTGTAGCACGCCGAGACGTACAAAAAAGTCCATTGCAGCCAAAGTCTAAAGTGTACAGGAAGTGAGCTATGAATTTTTGAATGTCCAATTTTGGACCATTTTTGCACATTTACGCATACTTTTGCACCCATGTCCCAGAGGATTTATCCAATTGACTTCAAACTTCGGATATATCATCTTAAGACGTGGGGCAACAACTGGGGAAAATGTTTTGAGTTTTCGATAAACTATATGACGGGGGCCGGGCATCAAATTTGGCGTAAATTTTTTCCTTCACCATACAGGAGAAAAACCTCCCCTGCACATAACTCAAAAAAATCCCAATCTTCACCTGTATTTAAAGAGTCACGACCTTGAAGACATCTATATGATAATATTCCATTATACATGTAGCGCCACCTAGTGGCGCCAAAAAAAATAATTTTTTACATTTCTATTTACTGCACGGAGCCCGTTGAACGAATCCAACTGAAAATTTGTCATAAAAGCCTCAAGACATTGATCTTCCTCTATGCCGAATATTGTGACTTTTCGCCGAAGGGCGTGGCCTTGACGGTGCCACAAATTCTGAATATTCAGCGTGACAATAAAAACAGTTTTAACACTAGAAAACCCAGAAGGCGGTCACTTATCACTTCTACCTACAGTGCCCTGAGAGCTGTCCGTTTTACACCAAGCTTTTAGCTAATATCCCACATCAAGGTGTGAACAGGCGCTTTTGTTGTGGAAACAAAGCAATTACTGGCACACGGAGGAGGTGGGGGGTTACGCCAGCCCATTTGTTGTAAAGTTTAGTTGCGCAGTCATTTTGTCTTTGAATGAGTTACTACTTGAATTGCCATGAGAAACTTAGATGAAGTCAACACATTTTTTCTGTTCTTGTTTATATTTATTGATTAGTTAAAATAGTGTGTAACTGTCTGACAGATACAGTATATACAAAAAAATTGAATTTGAAGTCAATCCAGTCACAATTGTGTTTCTTTTTAGGAATACAGTAAGAACAAAATGACAAGTACCAGAATCCTATCAATTATACAAAATATACTACATGTATAAAAAAATAGTACAATATATGTAAAACACAATGTTGAGCAGAGAGGTGTTGCTCTCATAGGTGTTCATTTGGTGTAGTCTCGTATTGTGCATCTCTGCTCTTTTTGAAGTTGGAGGTGTTCATTTGGTGTAGTCTCTTTTGCTTTCCTGATACCACTGGACAGGTAGGCTCTCACTCCTTCTCAGATTGGATTCATCCCCAGCTGTGAAGGTGATGTCTGGCCTTGCATCTCAAAACAATTGTACAAGTGTGCTCACTTCTTTTTGTCGACAGAGGGCTCTATATCTGCAAAGCTATTTGCAGATATGTTTGCAATGCTTTTCGAGCCCTGACGAAAAAATTTATAAGATGCAAGCATACACCGTTCAATGAGATATGCCCTTTAGGCTACTCAATCATGGCTACCGCTGACTAAAGCCATGTCATTGTTTTCCTTTTTGTTTCTTCAACTTATTTTTCAGAGCAAGGCAGTCCGTCCCTGGGCCGGACCGGCCGGATGCCCATTTTTGGGGCGGAGGGTGGGGGTGACAAATTAAAAAAAATGGCTGGACTAAGCATGGCCAGAAGTGGATTTTAGTCCGGCCCACTAATCGGCCCTCATGCGTGTGACGTGCTCGCGAGGCGGCCAAATTTCATCTCAGCCGACTCGGTGAAAGGCTTCTTTTTAGGCTTCTTTCAAAACAAATTGTGTCCGGGAGGAAAATCAAGCTGCGCATGGCACTCAAGTATGACACTGGCAGATCATGCACTTCCCTACTTCCGGAAATACGCCATAGCAAACCTGCTGTGTAGTGGTTTGCTGGCATGCTTTTATTTTGAAGGCAGGGAAGTGTGAAGGAGGGGAGTGTGGAAAATAAGTAACTTGTTGCTTGCAGACTTGTCATCTGTTCGACCCAAATAATCATACAATACGACAAAACCAACCCCATGGCTCGCAATGGAAGGAAGTACATGCAGCTGGGTTGTTGTGTCTTTCAAAACGTAATAACTTGGAGAAGTCTCGGAGCTCAGCTTCTTTTTATTGCGTAAACGGCATTCATTCACAGACGAGTTGAATCACTGATAACACTTGATATTATATCACTCCACTCACGTCGCGGTGCACTGAGGAAATCACAGGGCGAATAACTACGCCTGGAAAAGTAGGTCCATACACTACATGGATAAGTACGTGAGTATTAAAGGGGCGCGTTTGAAGCGTATCTGCAGCGGGTTTGGATAGTAAGTTAGACAGCTAATTGTCTTTCAATAAACCTCTTCCGTTAGCATGTCTCCCGCGGGGGCATCATGTAAATTTTTTTGGGGGGGTCCGAACGGGGCGGGGCAGACAATGTTGGAGGGTCGCGGCCGGACGGGCAAAAAAGGGTCAAGTGCCCAGCTCTGTTATTTTAATTATTTTTGCTATCAAGCTATGTGTTTGTGAACAACAAAGTCTAAAGACAGGTAAGATAACTTTATTTACCCTAGTCAATGTTGGCTTTCCCCAACACCCAGTGGACGTCTGTTGGCTTCTGTTCAGTTGTTTGCAAGAAGTACACCTTTTATACAAAGCACCATAACGCCTCCATTTGCATCTCAACACAATTAGATAAGTGTGCTAACTTGTTTTTGATGACTGTTGGCTCTATGCAATAGCTGCTTTTGTACTTGTTTGCAAGAAGTACACTTTTTTTTTATACAAAGCACCATAAGACCCGCCGTTTGCATCTCAGAACAATTGTACAAGTGTGCTAACTTGTTCTTGCCGGCTGAGGGCTCTATGCAACAGCTGCATAGCAATTTGCAGATATGTTTGCAACGCTGTTCAAGCCCTGATGAAGCCCAACATTTTCTAAGCTACAAGTGCATGCCGTTCAATGAGATATGCCCTTTAGGCTACTCAATCACGGCTACCGCTGACTAAAAAAGTTCAATCAAATATTGTTGTTTACTATTATTGCGCCAGATTTAAAAAAAAAAAAAAATAAATAAAATAACAACTACAACTCATGTTTAGTTTTTCGTTTCTCCAACTTATTTTTAGTATTTTTGCCAAGCTATGTGTTTGTGAACAATAAAGTCAAAAGACAGGTGTTGGAAAACTTCATCAGGTCACTCACTTGGGATGTAAGCTCAATTGTTAGTTCACAAACCACAACCGTTTTCCAATGCGTGTTCGTTAAATCTTTCAAGAAAGCATCCCAAACAAGGCTCACACAAGTTGATTGAATTTGCTCGTCCATTTCTTTCAATCTCTGAAATACAGGAATCAGACAAAGTTAGATCTGGGCTTCTTTTCTTACCTCGCGAACACTCACACCCACGGGGGCGAAGTGAGTAAAGGGCGCTGTCTAAGATGCAATCCCCACATATATAGTGTTTGTGGTTGTTTGATAAGTCGAATCAAAAACGTTAGTTCTGATCTTCTTCATCTATGGTTAATCACTTCAAGGACCAGGTCGTCTGGCCTGGAGACATCCTTGGTCACAAGGACTTCTAGCTACGTCAGATATCTCTCAAAGCCACATTCCATTACATGAGACAAAGCTGTATGCGTGCAGTGATGTGAAGGCCTTTTGGTGTGTGTGTTATGTAAGGAAGGAACCTGGAGATGAGAAATCTGGATGTCCAAATATTTTTTAACAAAAGGGCCGCTTCATAAGGGACACCTGGGGATGAAAAATCGGGGTGTCCCAATACTTTTGAACAACATGGCGGCTTCATTAGGAACACCTGGGATAAAAAATCAGGGTGTCCTAATACTTTTGATTAACATGGCCGCTTCATTAGGGACACCTGGGGATGAAAAATCGGGGTGTCCTAATACTTTTGATTAACATGGCCACTTCATTAGGGACACCTGGAGATGAAAAATCCGGGTGTCCCAATACTTTTGAACAACATGGCCGCTTCATTAGGGACACCTGGGGATGAAAAATCAGTGTGTTCCAATACTTTTGAACAACATGCCCAAGATGGCAGGCGCAGTGAGTATCACCCGTCTAGCTAATGTCCCTGCCCAAGATTGCCGCCGCACTGGGGCGACCTCGGGATGAGTATCCCCAGTCTAGCTAATGTCCCTGTCCAAGATGGCTGACACACTGGGGAGACCTCGGGGTGAATATCCCCAGTCTAGCTAATGTCCCTATCCAAGATGGCCGCCGCTCTGGGGAGACCATGGGGTGAGTATCCCCAGTCTAGCTAATGTTGTCCCTGCCCGAGATGGCGGCTGCATTGTGGAGACCTCGGGGTGAGTATACCCAGTATAGCTGAGGTCCCTGTCCAAGATGGCCGCCACATTGGGGAGAACTCGGGGTGAGTACAGTGATCCCTCGCTACTTCGCACTTCAACTTTCGCGCCCTCACTGCATTGCGGATTTTTCAGAAGCATTCATACCAAATTAAAAATGAAACAACACAGCCATATCGGGAGCTATATTGCAGAAAGATGCATTGTTTCAAAGATATGAGTTGACTCAGAGACTTTGTACATACCCGCAGGCACTCATAAAAGGCGGTGACTGGTTCCCAGTGCGAGATCGACCAATGAGAGCACAAGTGGATTTAATTTTTCCACACACTGTACTGTACGTGAGCTGACTTGGTGCGCGTCATCGCAGCCTCTCGCTTAGTCTCGTCCACTATTCAAATGTGCCGTTGATTTAGTCAGAGTCAAGCGGCGATACTTTTTCCTCCATATTTGTAATGATATGTTTGCTTTAATAAAGTTTTGTAAAAATCAGATAGTACAGTACAACTGCTGTGTTTATAATTCATGAGTGCAGCGCAGCGTGCTCCCGGCCGACCAGCGGCACGGACGACTTAAAACATCGGCAAATAAAGTGTGAAAGTGTTTGTTATTTTTGTCTTACGTTGTCTTCAAACCACTTAACTTAACTACAATCCCGCGTTGCACTTTATCCAAAGGACTTTATTGATGTTTTTGTTCAAAAATAAAGTTAAAGCATGATCCCCGGCGGCCATGCTTCTTCTTCGTTTTTGAAATGAAGTAGGAGGAGAAGAAGAAGAAAAAGCAGGCGAAGAAGAATGAGGGAAGAAGAAGCTGCCGCTTTTACTTTCACTTTTGACGACGGCGACAAGCTTTTTAAAGTGCAGGATTGGATAAATTACACTATGGCATTCTAGTTAAGGTAAGTACATTTTATGATAAAAATTAAAACTTTAACATAGTTTTTAGCGAACGTTCCATCGAGCTCGTCAGCTGCCGTGGTCGGTCGAAGCTAAAATCTGATCACAGCCTGAAAGCTTGGTATTTATATTCTAAATTTAGCATTTTTATAGTTAAATTGATTGTATAACAAGTATTTAGAAGTGTGGGAACCATGTTGGGGTTCGCAACAGCGTAACAGAGGCGCAAATCCCCCAAAATAAAACTGTACAATAAATATCATATAAAATAATAATCCTAATCATAAATCCGACTCTACTTTGTGGGTTTCACTTATCGCAGTGGGTACTGTCACCCCATTAAACGCGATGAATGAGGGATCACTGTATACGCAGTCAAGCTAATGTCCCTATCCAAGATGGCCGCCGCACTGGGAAGACCTCGGGGTGAGTATCTCCAGTCAAGCTAATGTCCCTGTCCAAGATGGCCACCGCACTGTGGAGACCTCGGGGTGAGTATCCCCAATCTAGCTAATGTCCCTGTCCAAGATGGCCGCCGCATTGGGGAGACCTCGGGGTGAGTATCCCCAATCGGGCTAATGTCCCTCCCCAAGATGGCCGCCGCACTGGGGAGACCTCGGGGTGAGTATCCCCAGTCTAGCAAATGTCCCTGTCCAAGATGGCTGCTGCACAGGGAAGACCTCGGGGTGAGTATCCCGAGTCTAGCTCATGTCCCAGTCCAAGATGGCCGCCGCACTGGGGAGCCCAACGGGCAATAACACTGGTCCACTTGAAATGAATGGTGAAATTGTGTGGCTTTTTGAAGTGTGAATGAGTTGAATAAGTGGTAAGCAGGAATTTTGGGGGTGTTGAAAAACTGAATGTGAGTTGAATGAGTTGAATGACTTGAATTTTTGGAAATTGGGAAGGTGTAAATATGAAAAGTAGAACGTTACAATGGAAATGAATAGTGAATAGATGAATTTTTGTGTTTTTTTTAAGTGTGGATGAGTTGAATGTGTGGAAAGTATGAATTTTGGGGTTGTTAAAATGCTGAATGTGAGATGAATGAGTTGAATAACTTGAATTTGTGGTAATTGGGAAGGTGTAAATGTGAAAAGTTGAACGTTCCAATTGAAATGAACAGTGAATAGATGAATTTTTGTGGGGTTTTTTAAGGGTGAATGAGTTGAATGTGTGGGAAGTACAAATTTTGGGGGTGTTGAAAAGCTAAATGTGAGCTGAATGAGTTGAAAGACTTGAATTTGTGGAAATTGCAATGGTGTAAATGTGCCAATGGAAATGAATGGTGAATAGTTAAATGTTTATGGTTTTTTTCAGGGTGAATGAGTTGAATGTGTGGGAAATAGGAATTTGGGGTGTGTTGAAAAGCATGACCAATATGAGTTGAATGAGATGAATGTTGTAAATTTCAAATTGGAATGATGTAAATGTGAACTGTTGAATATGGCAATGAGAATGAATGATGGAATTTTGTGTTTTTTTACGGGTGAATAAGTTGAATGTGTGGGAAGTAGTAATTTTGGGTGTGTTGAAAAGTTTACCAATGTAAGTTGAATGACTTGAATGTTGTGAATTTGAAATCGGATTGGTGTAAACGTTAAAAGTTGAATTTGTCAATGGAAATGAATGGTGAATAGTTGAATTTTTGTGGGTTTTTTAAGGGTGAATAAGTTGAATTTTTGGGAAGTAGGAATTATGGGTGTGTTGAAAAGCTTTATAAATGTGAGTTGAATGAGTTGAATATTGTGAATTTGAAGTTAGAATCGTTTAAATGTGAAATGTTGAATGTGCCATTGGAAATGAATGGGGGTTTTTTTGGGTGAAAAACGTGAAATTGTGAAAAATTTGAAAGTATATGAAACAAGAAAAAATACTACCCGAGAAGGCATGAATATTCTGAATGTTTCGAAACTTGAAGTGAATCGGGTGAAAAATGAAGGAGATGCACGGCAAAAAAGTAGGGGATAACAAGGAATAATAATAATAACTAGAGAATGCAATTTCTAAAGAATTTGTGCATGAAGGCGAAGATGTCCAAGATGGCCGCCGCACTTGGAAGACCTCAGGGTGAGTATCCCTATTCTAGCTAATGTCCCTAACTAAGATGGCCGCCTGTCGAAGACAGCCGCCCCAGTTTAGCAAAAGCCCGTGTCCAAGATGGCCACCGCACTGGGGAGACGTCACAGTGAGTATCCCCAGTCCATCTAATGTACCTGTCCAAGATGGCCCCATATTGGGGAGACCTCACAGTGAGTATCCCCAGTCCATCTATTGTACCTGATGGCCGCCGCATTGTGGAGACCTCGGGGTGAGTTTCCCCAGTTTAGCTAATGCCCCTGTCCAAGATTGCCACCGCACTGGGGAGACCTCACAGTGAGTATCCCCAGTCCATCTAATGTACCTGTCCAAGATGGCCATTGCACTGTGGCGGCCACGGGTTGAGTATACCCAGTCTAGCTAATGTCCCTGCTAAAGATGGCCTCCTGTCCAAGATGGCCGCCCCACCGGGGAGCCCTCGGGGTGAGTATCCCCAGTCTAGCTAATGTCACTGTCCAAGATGTCCGCCGCACTGTGGCGACCACAGGGTGAGTATCCCCAGTCTAGCTAATGTCCCTTCCCAAGATGGCCGCCACACTGTGGAGACCTTGGGGTGAGTTTCCCGGGTCTAGCTAATATCCCTGTCCAAGATGGCCGCCGCACTGGGGAGACCTCACGGTGAGTATCCCCAGTCTATCTTGTTTCCCTTTCCAAGATGCCCGCCGCACTGTGTCGACCACTGGGTGAGTATCCCTATTCTAGCTAATGTCCCTAACTAAGATGGCCGCCTGTCGAAGACGGCCGCCGCACTTGGACGACCTCGGGGTGAGTATCCCCAGTCAAACTAATATCCCTGCCAAAGATGGCCGCCGCACTGGGGAGACCTTGGGGTGAGTATCACCAGTCTAGCTAATGTCCCTGCCCAAGATGGCCGCCGCATTGGGGAGACCTCGGGGTGATTATCCTCAGTCTAGCTAATGACCCTATCCAAGATGCCCACCGTGCTGGGGAGACCTATGGGTGAGTATCCCCAGTCAATCTAATGTCCCTGTCCAAGATGGCCCCATATTGGGGAGACCTCACAGTGAGTATCCCCAGTCCATCTATTGTACCTGATGGCCGGCGCATTGTGGAGACATCGGGGTGAGTTTCCCCAGTTTAGCTAATGCCCGTGTCCAAGATGGCCACCGCACTGGGGAGACCTCACAGTGAGTATCCCCAGTCCATCTAATGTACCTGTCCAAGATGGCCATTGCACTGTGGCGGCCACGGGTTGAGTATACCCGGTCTAGCTAATGTCCCTGCCCAAGATGGCCTCCTGTCCAAGATGGCCGCTCCACCGGGGAGCCCTCGGGGTGAGTATCCCCAGTCTAGCTAATGTCACTGTCCAAGATGTCCGCCGCACTGTGGCGACCACAGGGTGAGTATCCCCAGTCTAGCTAATGTCCCTGCCCAAGATGGCCGCCGCAGTGTGGCGACCGTGGGGTGAGTATCCCCAGTCTAGCTAATATCCCGGCCCAAGATGGCCTGTACAATAAAGCCACCGCATTGTGGAGACCTCGGGGTGAGTATCCCCAGTCTAGCTAATGTCCCTGTCCAAGATGGCTGCTGCACTGGGGAGACCTCGGGGTAAGTTTCCCAAGTCTTGCTAATGTCCCTGCCCAAGATGACCGCCTGTCCAAGATGGCCGCCGCACTGGGGAGACCTCAGGGTGAGTATCCCCAGTCTAGATATTGTCCAAGTCCAAGATGGCCGCTCCACCGGGGAGACCTCGGCGTTAGTATCCCCAGTCTAGCTATTGTCACTGTCCAAGATGGCCGCCGCACTGTGGCGACCACAGGGTGAGTATCTCCAGTCTAGCTAATGTCCCTGCCAAGACGGCCGCCTGTCCAAGATGGCCGCCGCACCGGGGAGACCTCGGGGTGAATATCCCCAGTCTAGCTAATGTCCCGGTCCAAGATGGCTGCCCCACTGGGTAGACCTCAGGGTGAGTATCCCCAGTCTAGATAATGTCCCAGTCCAAGATTGCCGCCCCACCGGGGCGACCTCAGCGTTAGTATCCCCAGTCTAGCTAATGTCACTGTCCAAGATGGCCACCGCACTGTGGCTACCACAGGGTGAGAATCCCCAGTCTAGCTTATGTCCCTGCCGAAGATGGCCGCCTGTCCAAGATGGCCGCCGCACCGGGGAGACCTCGGGGTGACTATCCCCAGTTTAGCTAATGTCCCGGTCCAAGATTGCCGCCCCACCGGGTAGACGTCGGGGTGAGTATCCCCAGTCTAGCTAATGTCGCTGTCCAAGATGGCCGCCGCACTGTGACCACCACGGGGTGAGTATCCCCAGTCTTGCTAATGTCCCTGCCCAAGACGGCCGCCTGTCCAAGATGGCCGTTGCACAGGGGAGACCTTGGGGTGAGTATCTTGAGTGTAGCTAATGTCCCTGTCCAAGATGTCCACCGCACCGGGGAGACCTCAGGGTGAGTACCCCCAGTCTAGTTAATGTCCTTGTCCAAGATGGCTGCCATACTGTGACGACCACGGGGTGAATATCCCCAGTCTAGCTCATGTCCCGGTCCAAGATGGCCGCCGCACCGGAGAGACCTCAGGGTGAGTATCCCCAGTGTAGCTAACGTCCCTGTCCAAGATGGCCACCGCACCGGGGAGACCTCGGGGTGAGTATCCCCAGTCTAGTTAATGTCCCGGTCAAAGATGGCCGCCGCACTGGGAAGACCTTGGGATGAGTATCCCCAGTCTAGCTAATGTCCCGGTCCAAGATGGCTGCTCCACCGGGGAGACCCCAGGGTGAGTATCCCCAGTCGAGCTAATGTCCCTGTCCAAGATGGCCGCCGCACTGTGACGACCACGGGGTGAGTATCCCCATTCTAGCTAATGTCCCTGCCCAAGACGGCCACCTGTCCAAGATGACCGTTGCACCGGGGAGACCTCGGCGTCAGTATCCTCAGTGTAGCTAATGTCCCTGTCCAAGATGGCCACCGCACCAGGGAGACCTCGGGGTGAGTATTACTAGTCTAGCTAATGTCCCTGTCCAAGATGGCCGCCGCACTGGGAAGACCTCGGGGTGAGTATCCCCAGTCTAGCTAATGTTCCGGTACAAGATTGCCGCCCCACCGGGGAGCCCTCGGGGTGAGTATCCCCAGTCTAGCTAATGTCACTGTCCAAGATGTCCGCCGCACTGTGGCAACCACAGGGTGAGTATCCCCATTCTGGCTAATGTCCCTGCCCAAGACGGCCACCTGTCCAAGATTGCCATTGCACCGGGGAGACCTCGGCGTCAGTATCCTCAGTGTAGCTAATGTCCCTGTCCAAGATGGCCACC
The DNA here is from genome assembly GCF_054856515.1 of Filicampus tigris. NCBI lineage: Eukaryota > Metazoa > Chordata > Actinopteri > Syngnathiformes > Syngnathidae > Filicampus > Filicampus tigris. The sequence continues at coordinate 22,214,009 of NC_141229.1, read as the reverse complement.
GCACCAGGGAGACCTCGGGGTGAGTATTCCTAGTCTAGCTAATGTCCCTGTCCAAGATGGCCGCCGCACCGAGAAGACCTCGGGGTGAGTATCCCCAGTCTAGTTAATGTCCCGGTCCAAGATGGCTGCCGCACTGGGAAGACCTCGGGGTGAGTATCCCCAGTCTAGCTAATGTCCCGGTCCAAGATGGCCGCCCCACCGGGGAGACCTCAGGGTGAGTATCCCCAGTCGAGCTAATGTCCCTGTCCAAGATGGCCGCCGCACTGTGACGACCACGGGGTGAGTATCCCCATTCTAGCTAATGTCCCTGCCCAAGACGGCCACCTGTCCAAGATGACCGTTGCACCGGGGAGACCTCGGCGTCAGTATCCTCAGTGTAGCTAATGTCCCTGTCCAAGATGGCCGCCGCATTGGGGAGACCTCGGGGTGATTATCCACAGTCTAGCTAATGACCCTATCCAAGATGACCACCGTGCTGGGGAGACCTATGGGTGAGTATCCCCAGTCAATCTAATGTCCCTGTCCAAGATGGCCCCATATTGGGGAGACCTCACAGTGAGTATCCCCAGTCCATCTATTGTACCTGATGGCCGCCGCATTGTGGAGACATCGGGGTGAGTTTCCCCAGTTTAGCTAATGCCCGTGTCCAAGATGGCCACCGCACTGGGGAGACCTCACAGTGAGTATCCCCAGTCCATCTAATGTCCCTGCCCAAGATGGCCGCCGCAGTGTGGCGACCGTGGGGTGAGTATCCCCAGTCTAGCTAATATCCCGGCCCAAGATGGCCGCCTGTACAAGAAAGCCACCGCATTGTGGAGACCTCGGGGTGAGTATCCCCAGTCTAGCTAATGTCCCTGTCCAAGATGGCTGCTGCACTGGGGAGACCTCGGGGTAAGTTTCCCAAGTCTTGCTAATGTCCCTGCCCAAGATGACCGCCTGTCCAAGATGGCCGCCGCACTGGGGAGACCTCAGGGTGAGTATCCCCAGTCTAGATAATGTCCAAGTCCAAGATGGCCGCTCCACCGGGGAGACCTCGGCGTTAGTATCCCCAGTCTAGCTATTGTCACTGTCCAAGATGGCCGCCGCACTGTGGCGACCACAGGGTGAGTATCTCCAGTCTAGCTAATGTCCCTGCCAAGACAGCCGCCTGTCCAAGATGGCCGCCGCACCGGGGAGACCTCGGGGTGAATATCCCCAGTCTAGCTAATGTCCCGGTCCAAGATGGCTGCCCCACTGGGTAGACCTCAGGGTGAGTATCCCCAGTCTAGATAATGTCCCAGTCCAAGATTGCCGCCCCACCGGGGCGACCTCAGCGTTAGTATCCCCAGTCTAGCTAATGTCACTGTCCAAGATGGCCACCGCACTGTGGCTACCACAGGGTGAGAATCCCCAGTCTAGCTTATGTCCCTGCCGAAGATGGCCGCCTGTCCAAGATGGCCGCCGCACCGGGGAGACCTCGGGGTGACTATCCCCAGTTTAGCTAATGTCCCGGTCCAAGATTGCCGCCCCACCGGGTAGACGTCGGGGTGAGTATCCCCAGTCTAGCTAATGTCGCTGTCCAAGATGGCCGCCGCACTGTGACCACCACGGGGTGAGTATCCCCAGTCTTGCTAATGTCCCTGCCCAAGACGGCCGCCTGTCCAAGATGGCCGTTGCACAGGGGAGACCTTGGGGTGAGTATCTTGAGTGTAGCTAATGTCCCTGTCCAAGATGTCCACCGCACCGGGGAGACCTCAGGGTGAGTACCCCCAGTCTAGTTAATGTCCTTGTCCAAGATGGCTGCCATACTGTGACGACCACGGGGTGAATATCCCCAGTCTAGCTCATGTCCCGGTCCAAGATGGCCGCCGCACCGGAGAGACCTCAGGGTGAGTATCCCCAGTGTAGCTAACGTCCCTGTCCAAGATGGCCACCGCACCGGGGAGACCTCGGGGTGAGTATCCCCAGTCTAGTTAATGTCCCGGTCAAAGATGGCCGCCGCACTGGGAAGACCTTGGGATGAGTATCCCCAGTCTAGCTAATGTCCCGGTCCAAGATGGCTGCTCCACCGGGGAGACCCCAGGGTGAGTATCCCCAGTCGAGCTAATGTCCCTGTCCAAGATGGCCGCCGCACTGTGACGACCACGGGGTGAGTATCCCCATTCTAGCTAATGTCCCTGCCCAAGACGGCCACCTGTCCAAGATGACCGTTGCACCGGGGAGACCTCGGCGTCAGTATCCTCAGTGTAGCTAATGTCCCTGTCCAAGATGGCCACCGCACCAGGGAGACCTCGGGGTGAGTATTACTAGTCTAGCTAATGTCCCTGTCCAAGATGGCCGCCGCACTGGGAAGACCTCGGGGTGAGTATCCCCAGTCTAGCTAATGTTCCGGTACAAGATTGCCGCCCCACCGGGGAGCCCTCGGGGTGAGTATCCCCAGTCTAGCTAATGTCACTGTCCAAGATGTCCGCCGCACTGTGGCAACCACAGGGTGAGTATCCCCATTCTGGCTAATGTCCCTGCCCAAGACGGCCACCTGTCCAAGATTGCCATTGCACCGGGGAGACCTCGGCGTCAGTATCCTCAGTGTAGCTAATGTCCCTGTCCAAGATGGCCACCGCACCAGGGAGACCTCGGGGTGAGTATTCCTAGTCTAGCTAATGTCCCTGTCCAAGATGGCCGCCGCACCGAGAAGACCTCGGGGTGAGTATCCCCAGTCTAGTTAATGTCCCGGTCCAAGATGGCTGCCGCACTGGGAAGACCTCGGGGTGAGTATCCCCAGTCTAGCTAATGTCCCGGTCCAAGATGGCCGCCCCACCGGGGAGACCTCAGGGTGAGTATCCCCAGTCGAGCTAATGTCCCTGTCCAAGATGGCCGCCGCACTGTGACGACCACGGGGTGAGTATCCCCATTCTAGCTAATGTCCCTGCCCAAGACGGCCACCTGTCCAAGATGACCGTTGCACCGGGGAGACCTCGGCGTCAGTATCCTCAGTGTAGCTAATGTCCCTGTCCAAGATGGCCGCCGCATTGGGGAGACCTCGGGGTGATTATCCACAGTCTAGCTAATGACCCTATCCAAGATGACCACCGTGCTGGGGAGACCTATGGGTGAGTATCCCCAGTCAATCTAATGTCCCTGTCCAAGATGGCCCCATATTGGGGAGACCTCACAGTGAGTATCCCCAGTCCATCTATTGTACCTGATGGCCGCCGCATTGTGGAGACATCGGGGTGAGTTTCCCCAGTTTAGCTAATGCCCGTGTCCAAGATGGCCACCGCACTGGGGAGACCTCACAGTGAGTATCCCCAGTCCATCTAATGTCCCTGCCCAAGATGGCCGCCGCAGTGTGGCGACCGTGGGGTGAGTATCCCCAGTCTAGCTAATATCCCGGCCCAAGATGGCCGCCTGTACAAGAAAGCCACCGCATTGTGGAGACCTCGGGGTGAGTATCCCCAGTCTAGCTAATGTCCCTGTCCAAGATGGCTGCCGCATTGGGGAGACCTCGGGGTAAGTTTCCCAAGTCTTGCTAATGTCCCTGCCCAAGATGACCGCCTGTCCAAGATGGCCGCCGCACTGGGGAGACCTCAGGGTGACTATCCCCAGTCTAGATAATGTCCAAGTCCAAAATGGCCGCTCCACCGGGGAGACCTCGGCGTTAGTATCCCCAGTCTAGCTATTGTCACTGTCCAAGATGGCCGCCGCACTGTGGCGACCACAGGGTGAGTATCTCCAGTCTAGCTAATGTCCCTGCCAAGACGGCCGCCTGTCCAAGATGGCCGCCGCACCGGGGAGACCTCGGGGTGAATATCCCCAGTCTAGCTAATGTCCCGGTCCAAGATGGCTGCCCCACTGGGTAGACCTCAGGGTGAGTATCCCCAGTCTAGATAATGTCCCAGTCCAAGATTGCCGCCCCACCGGGGCGACCTCAGCGTTAGTATCCCCAGTCTAGCTAATGTCACTGTCCAAGATGGCCACCGCACTGTGGCTACCACAGGGTGAGAATCCCCAGTCTAGCTTATGTCCCTGCCGAAGATGGCCGCCTGTCCAAGATGGCCGCCGCACCGGGGAGACCTCGGGGTGAATATCCCCAGTTTAGCTAATGTCCCGGTCCAAGATTGCCGCCCCACCGGGTAGACGTCGGGGTGAGTATCCCCAGTCTAGCTAATGTCCCTGTCCAAGACGGCCTCCGCACTGTGACCACCACGGGGTGAGTATCCCCAGTCTTGCTAATGTCCCTGCCCAAGACGGCCGCCTGTCCAAGATGGCCGTTGCACGGGGGAGACCTTGGGGTGAGTATCTTGAGTGTGGCTAATGTCCCTGTCCAAGATGTCCACCGCACCGGGGAGACCTCAGGGTGAGTACCCCCAGTCTAGTTAATGTCCTTGTCCAAGATGGCTGCCGCACTGTGACGACCACGGGGTGAATATCCCCAGTCTAGCTCATGTCCCGGTCCAAGATGGCCGCCGCACCGGAGAGACCTCAGGGTGAGTATCCCCAGTGTAGCTAACGTCCCTGTCCAAGATGGCCACCGCACCGGGGAGACCTCGGGGTGAGTATCCCCAGTCTAGTTAATGTCCCGGTCAAAGATGGCCGCCGCACTGGGAAGACCTTATGATGAGTATCCCCAGTCTAGCTAATGTCCCGGTCCAAGATGGCTGCTCCACCGGGGAGACCCCAGGGTGAGTATCCCCAGTCGAGCTAATGTCCCTGTCCAAGATGGCCGCCGCACTGTGACGACCACGGGGTGAGTATTCCCATTCTAGCTAATGTCACTGCCCAAGACGGCCACCTGTCCAAGATGACCGTTGCACCGGGGAGACCTCGGCGTCAGTATCCTCAGTGTAGCTAATGTCCCTGTCCAAGATGGCCACCGCACCAGGGAGACCTCGGGGTGAGTATTACTAGTCTAGCTAATGTCCCTGTCCAAGATGGCCGCCGCACCGGGAAGACTTCGGGGTGAGTATCCCCAGTCTAGCTAATGTTCCGGTACAAGATTGCCGCCCCACCGGGGAGCCCTCGGGGTGAGTATCCCCAGTCTAGCTAATGTCACTGTCCAAGATGTCCTCCGCACTGTGGCAACCACAGGGTGAGTATCCCCATTCTATCTAATGTCCCTGCCCAAGACGGCCACCTGTCCAAGATTGCCGTTGCACCGGGGAGACCTCGGCGTCAGTATCCTCAGTGTAGCTAATGTCCCTGTCCAAGATGGCCCCATATTGGGGAGACCTCACAGTGAGTATCCCCAGTCCATCTATTGTACCTGATGGCCGCCGCATTGTGGAGACATCGGGGTGAGTAACCCCAGTCTAGTTAATGACCCGGTCCAAGATGGCTGCCGCACTGGGAAGACCTCGGGGTGAGTATCCCCAGTCTAGCTAATGTCCCGGTCCAAGATGGCCGCCCCACCGGGGAGACCTCAGGGTGAGTATCCCCAGTCGAGCTAATGTCCCTGTCCAAGATGGCCGCCGCACTGTGACGACCACGGGGTGAGTATCCCCATTCTAGCTAATGTCCCTGCCCAAGACGGCCACCTGTCCAAGATGACCGTTGCACCGGGGAGACCTCGGCGTCAGTATCCTCAGTGTAGCTAATGTCCCTGTCCAAGATGGCCACCGCACCAGGGAGACCTCGGGGTGAGTGTAACTAGTCTAGCTAATGTTCCGGTCCAAGATTGCCGCCCCACCGGGGAGCCCTCGGGGTGAGTATCCCCAGTCTAGCTAATGTCACCGTCCAATATGTCCGCCACACTGTGGCGACCACAGGGTGAGTATCCCCAGTCTAGCTAATGTCCCTGCCCAAGATGGCCGCCTGTATAAGAAACTCACCCCGAGGTCTCCACAATGCGGTGGCTATCCCCAGTCTAGCTAATGTCCCTGTCCAAGATGGCTGCTGCACTGGGGAGACCTCGGGGTAAGTTTCCCAAGTCTTACTAATGTCCCTGCCCAAGATGGCCGCCTGTCCAAGATGGCCGCCGCTTTGGGGAGACCTCAGGGTGAGTATCCCCAGTCTTGATAATGTCCAAGTCCAAGATGGCCGCTACACCGTGGAGACCTCGGCGTTAGTATCCCCAGTCTAGCTAATGTCACTGTCCAAGATGGCCGCCGCACTGTGGCGACCACAGGGTGAGTATCTCCAGTCTAGCTAATGTCCCTGCCAAGACAGCCGCCTGCCCAAGATGGCCGCCGCACCGGGGAGACCTCGGGGTGAATATCCGCAGTCTAGCTAATGTCCCGGTCCAAGATGGCTGCCCCACTGGGTAGACCTCGGGGTGAGTGTCCCCAGTCTAGCTAATGTCCCTCTCCAAGAAGACCACCGCACCGGGGAGACCTTGGGGTGAGTATCCCCAGTCTAGCTAATGTCCCTGTCCAAGATGGCCACTGCACCAGGGAGACCTTGGGGTGAGTATCTTCAGTCTAGCTAATGTCCCTGTCCAAGATGGCCGCCGCAACGGGAAGACCTCGGGGTGAGTATCCCCAGTCTAGCTAATGTCCCGGTCCAAGATGGCCGCCCCACTGGGTAGACCTCAGGGTGAGTAGATCCAGTCTCGCTAATGTCATTGTCCAAGATGGCCGCTGCAATGTGGTGACCACAGGGTGAGAATCCCCAATCTAGCTTATGTCCCTACCGAAGATGGCCGCCTGTCCAAGATTGCCGCCCCACCGGGTAGACGTTGGGGTGAGTATCCCCAGTCTTGCTAATGTCCCTGCCCAAGACGGCCGCCTGTCCAAGATGGCCGTTGCACCGGGGAGACCTCGGGGTAAGTATCTTCAATGTACCTAATGTCCCTGTCCAAGATGTCCACCGCACCAGGGAGACCTCAGGGTGAGTATCCCCAGTCTAGTTAATGTCCCTGTCCAAGATGGCCGCCGCACCGGAAAGACCTCGGGGTGAGTATCCCCAGTTTAGCTTATGTCCCAGTCCAAGATTGCCACCCCACCGGGTAGACGTTGGGGTGAGTATCCCCAGTCAAGCTTATGTCCCTGCCCAAGATGGCCGCCGCACTGTGACAACCACGGGGTGAGTATCCCCATTCTAGCTAATGTCCCTGCCCAAGACGGCAGCCTGTCCAAGATGTACGCCGCACCGGGGAGACCTCGGGGTCTATATCACCAGTTTAGCCTATGTCCCGGTCCAAGATTGTTTCCCCACCTGTTAGACGTTGGGGTGAGTATCCCCAGTCTAGCCTATGTCCCTGCCCAAGATGGCCGCCGCACTGTGACGACCACGGGGTGAGTATCCCCATTCTAGCTAATGTCCCTGCCCAAGACGACCTTCTGTCCAAGATGGCCGCCGCACCGGGGAGACCTCGGGGTGATTATCCCCAGTTTAGCCTATGTCCCGGTCCAAGATTGCCGCCCCACTGGGTAGACGTTGGGGTGAGTATCCCTAGTCTAGCTAATGTCCCTGCCCAAGACTGCCGCCTGTCCAAGATCGCCGTTGCACTGGGGAGACCTCAGGGTGAGTACCTTTAGTGTAGCTAATGTCCCTGTCCAAGATGGCCACCTCACCGTGGAGACCTCGGTGTGAGTATCCCCAGTCTAGCTAATGTCCTGGTCCAAGATGGCCGCCCCACCGGGAAGACCTCGGGTGAGTATCCCCAGTCGAGCTAATGTCCCTGTCCAAGATGGCCGCCTGTGCAAGATGGCCGCCGCACTTGGGAGACCTCGGGGTGAGTATCCCCAGTCTAGCTATTGTCCCTGCCCAAGACAGCCACCTGTCCAAGATGTCCGTTGTACCGGGGAGACCTCGGCGTCAATATCCTCAGAGTAGCTAATGTCCCTGTCCAAGATGGCCACCGTACCAGGGAGACCTCGGGGTGAGTATCCCCAGTCTAGCTAATGTCACTGTCCAAGATGGCCGCCGCACTGTGGCGACCACAGGGTGAGTATCCCCATTCTAGCTAATGTCCCTGCCCAAGACGGCCACCTGTCCAAGATGACCGTTGCACCGGGGAGACCTCGGCGTCAGTATCCTCAGTGTAGCTTATGTCCCTGTCCAAGATGGCCACCGCACCAGGGAGACCTCGGGGTGAGTATAACTAGTCTAGCTAATGTTCCGGTCCAAGATTGCCGCCCCACCGGGGAGCCCTCGGGGTGAGTATCCCCAGTCTAGCTAATGTCACCGTCCAATATGTCCGCCACACTGTGGCGACCACAGGGTGAGTATCCCCAGTCTAGCTAATGTCCCTGCCCAAGATGGCCGCCTGTATAAGAAACTCACCCCGAGGTCTCCACAATGCGGTGGCTATCCCCAGTCTAGCTAATGTCCCTGTCCAAGATGGCTGCTGCACTGGGGAGACCTCGGGGTAAGTTTCCCAAGTCTTACTAATGTCCCTGCCCAAGATGGCCGCCTGTCCAAGATGGCCGCCGCTTTGGGGAGACCTCAGGGTGAGTATCCCCAGTCTTGATAATGTCCAAGTCCAAGATGGCCGCTACACCGTGGAGACCTCGGCGTTAGTATCCCCAGTCTAGCTAATGTCACTGTCCAAGATGGCCGCCGCACTGTGGCGACCACAGGGTGAGTATCTCCAGTCTAGCTAATGTCCCTGCCAAGACAGCCGCCTGCCCAAGATGGCCGCCGCACCGGGGAGACCTCGGGGTGAATATCCGCAGTCTAGCTAATGTCCCGGTCCAAGATGGCTGCCCCACTGGGTAGACCTCGGGGTGAGTGTCCCCAGTCTAGCTAATGTCCCTCTCCAAGATGGCCACCGCACCGGGGAGACCTTGGGGTGAGTATCCCCAGTCTAGCTAATGTCCCTGTCCAAGATGGCCACTGCACCAGGGAGACCTTGGGGTGAGTATCTTCAGTCTAGCTAATGTCCCTGTCCAAGATGGCCGCCGCACCGGGAAGACCTCGGGGTGAGTATCCCCAGTCTAGCTAATGTCCCGGTCCAAGATGGCCGCCCCACTGGGTAGACCTCAGGGTGAGTAGATCCAGTCTCGCTAATGTCATTGTCCAAGATGGCCGCTGCACTGTGGTGACCACAGGGTGAGAATCCCCAGTCTAGCTTATGTCCCTACCGAAGATGGCCGCCTGTCCAAGATTGCCGCCCCACCGGGTAGACGTTGGGGTGAGTATCCCCAGTCTTGCTAATGTCCCTGCCCAAGACGGCCGCCTGTCCAAGATGGCCGTTGCACCGGGGAGACCTCGGGGTAAGTATCTTCAATGTACCTAATGTCCCTGTCCAAGATGTCCACCGCACCAGGGAGACCTCAGGGTGAGTATCCCCAGTCTAGTTAATGTCCCTGTCCAAGATGGCCGCCGCACCGGAAAGACCTCGGGGTGAGTATCCCCAGTTTAGCTTATGTCCCAGTCCAAGATTGCCACCCCACCGGGTAGACGTTGGGGTGAGTATCCCCAGTCAAGCTTATGTCCCTGCCCAAGATGGCCGCCGCACTGTGACAACCACGGGGTGAGTATCCCCATTCTAGCTCATGTCCCTGCCCAAGACGGCAGCCTGTCCAAGATGTACGCCGCACCGGGGAGACCTCGGGGTCTATATCACCAGTTTAGCCTATGTCCCGGTCCAAGATTGTTTCCCCACCGGTTAGACGTTGGGGTGAGTATCCCCAGTCTAGCCTATGTCCCTGCCCAAGATGGCCGCCGCACTGTGACGACCACGGGGTGAGTATCCCCATTCTAGCTAATGTCCCTGCCCAAGACGACCTTCTGTCCAAGATGGCCGCCGCACCGGGGAGACCTCGGGGTGATTATCCCCAGTTTAGCCTATGTCCCGGTCCAAGATTGCCGCCCCACTGGGTAGACGTTGGGGTGAGTATCCCTAGTCTAGCTAATGTCCCTGCCCAAGACTGCCGCCTGTCCAAGATCGCCGTTGCACTGGGGAGACCTCAGGGTGAGTACCTTTAGTGTAGCTAATGTCCCTGTCCAAGATGGCCACCTCACCGTGGAGACCTCGGTGTGAGTATCCCCAGTCTAGCTAATGTCCTGGTCCAAGATGGCCGCCCCACCGGGAAGACCTCGGGTGAGTATCCCCAGTCGAGCTAATGTCCCTGTCCAAGATGGCCGCCTGTGCAAGATGGCCGCCGCACTTGGGAGACCTCGGGGTGAGTATCCCCAGTCTAGCTATTGTCCCTGCCCAAGACAGCCACCTGTCCAAGATGTCCGTTGTACCGGGGAGACCTCGGCGTCAATATCCTCAGTGTAGCTAATGTCCCTGTCCAAGATGGCCACCGTACCAGGGAGACCTCGGGGTGAGTATCCCCAGTCTAGCTAATGTCACTGTCCAAGATGGCCGCCGCACTGTGGCGACCACAGGGTGAGTATCTCCAGTCTAGCTAATGTCCCTGCCAAGACGGCCGCCTGTCCAAGATGGCCGCCGCACCAGGGAGACCTCGGGGTGAGTATCCTCAGTCTAGCTAATGTCCCTGTCCAAGATGGCCGCCGCACTGGGAAGACCTCGGGGTGAGTATCCCCAGTCTAGCTAATGTTCCGGTCCAAGATGGCCGCCCTACCGGGGAGACCTCAGGGTGAGTAGATCCAGTCTAGCTATTGTCCCTGCCCAAGACAGCCACCTGTCCAAGATGTCCGTTGTACCGGGGAGACCTCGGCGTCAATATCCTCAGTGTAGCTAATGTCCCTGTCCAAGATGGCCACCGCACCAGGGAGACCTCGGGGTGAGTATCCCCATCTAGCTAATGTCCCTGTCCAAGATGGCTGCTGCACCGGGAAGACCTCGGGGTGAGTATCGCCAGTCTAGCTAATGTTCCAGTTCAAGATTGCCGCCCCACCGGGGAGCCCTCGGGGTGAGTATCCCCAGTCTAGCCAATGTCACTGTCCAAGATATCCGCCGCACTGTGGCGACCACAGGGTGAGTATCCCCAGTCTAGCTAATGTCCCTACCCAAGATGGCCGCCGCACTGTGGCGACCGTGGGGTGAGTATCCCCAGTCTTTCTAATATCCCGGCCCAAGATGGCCGCCCGTACAAGAAAGCCATCGCATTGTGGAGACCTCCGGGTGAGTATCCCCAGTCTAGCTAATGTCCCTGTCCAAGATGGCTGCCGCACTGGGGAGACCTCGGGGTGAGTATCCCCAATCTAGCTAATGTCCCTGTCCAAGAAGGCCGCCGCATTGGGGTGAGTATCCCCAATCGGGCTAATGTCCCTCCCCAAGATGGCCGCCGCACTGGGGAGACCTCGGGGTGAGTATCCCCAGTCTTGCTAATGTCCCTGCCTAAGATGGCCGCCTGTCCAAGATGGCCGCCGCACTGGGGAGACCTCAGGGTGAGTATCCCCAGTCTAGATAATATCCCTGTCCAAGATGGCCGCCCCACCGCGGAGACCTCGGCGTTAGTATCCCCAGTCTAGCTAATGTCACTGTCCAAGATGGCCGCCGCACTGTGGCGACCACAGGGTGAGTATCTCCAGTCTAGCTAATGTCCCTGCCAAGACGGCCGCCTGTCCAAGATGGCCGCCGCACCAGGGAGACCTCGGGGTGAGTGTCCTCAGTCTAGCTAATGTCCCGGTCCAAGATGGCCGCCCCACCGGGGAGACCTCAGGGTGAGTAGATCCAGTCTAGCTAATGTCACTGTCCAATATGGCCGCCGCACTGTGGCGACCACAGGGTTAGAATCCCCAGTCTAGCTTATGTCCCTGCCGAAGATGGCCACCTGTCCAAGTTGGCCGCAGCACCGGGGAGACCTTGGGGTGAATATCCCCAGTTTAGCTAATGTCCCGGTCCAAGATTGCCGCCCCACCGGGTAGACGTCGGGGTGAGTATCCCCAGTCTAGCTAATTTCCCTGTCCAAGATGGCCGCCGCACTGTGGCGACCACGGGGTGAGTATCCCCAGTCTTGCTAATGTCCCTACCCAAGACGACCGCCTGTCCAAGATGGCTGTTGCACGGGGGAGACCTTGGGGTGAGTATCTTCAGTGTAGCTAATGTCCTTGTCCAAGATGTCCACCGCACCGGGGAGACCTCAGGGTGAGTATCCCCAGTCTATTTAATGTCCTCGTCCAAGATGGCTGCCGCACTGTGACGACCACGGGGTGAATATCCCCAGTCTAGCTCATGTCCCGGTCCAAGATGGCCGCTGCACCGGAGAGACCTCAGGGTGAGTATCCCCAGTGTAGCTAATGTCCCTGTCCAAGTTGGCCAACGCACCGGGGAGACCTCGGGGTGAGTATCCCCAGTCTAGTTAATTTCCCGGTCCAAGATGGCCGCCGCACTGGGAAGACCTCGGGGTGTGTATCCCCAGTCTAGCTAATGTCCCGGTCCAAGATGGCCGCCCCACCGGGGAGACCTCAGGGTGAGTATCCCCAGTCGAGCTAATGTCCCTGTCCAAGATGGCCGCCGCACTGTGACGACCACGGGGTGAGTATCCCCATTCTAGCTAATGTCCCTGCCCAAGATGGCCACCTGTCCAAGATGGCCGTTGCACCGGGGAGACCTCGGCGTCAGTATCCTCAGTGTAGCTAACGTCCCTGTCCAAGATGGCCACCGCACCAGGGAGACCTTGGGGTGAGTATTCCTAGTCTAGCTAATGTCCCTGTCCAAGATGGCCGCCGCACGGGGGAGACCTCGGGGTGAGTATCCCCAGTCTAGCTAATGTTCTGGTCCAAGATTGCCGCCCCACCGGGGAGCCCTCGGGGTGAGTATCCCCAGTCTAGCTAATGTCACTGTCCAAGATGTCCGCCGCACTGTGGCGACCACAGGGTGAGTATCCCCAGTCTTGCTAATGTCCCTGCCCAAGATGGCCGCCGCACTGTGGCGACCGTGGGCTGAGTATCCCCAGTCTAGCTAATATCCCGGCCCAAGATGGCCGCCTGTACAAGAAACTCACCCCGAGGTCTCCACAATGCGGTGGCTATCCCCAGTCTAGCTAATGTCCCTGTCCAAGATGGCTGCCGCACTGGGGAGACCTCGGGGTAAGTTTCCCAAGTCTTGCTAATATCCCTGCCCAAGATGGCCGCCTGTCCAAGATGGCCGCCGCACTGGGGAGACCTCAGGGTGAGTATCCCCAGTCTAGATTATGTCCAAGTCCAAGATGGCCGCTCCACCGGGGAGACCTCGGCGTTAGTATCCCAGGTCTAGCTAATGTCACTGTCCAAGATAGCCGCCGCTCTGTGGCGACCACAGGGTGAGTATCTCCAGTCTAGCTAATGTCCCTGCCAAGACGGCCGCCGCACCGGGGAGACCTCGGGGTGAATATCCCCAGTCTAGCTAATGCCCCGGTCCAAGATGGCTGCCCCACTGGGTAGACCTCCGGGTGAGTATCCCCAGTCTAGCTAATGTCCTTGTCCAAGATGGCAGCCGCACCGGGGAGTCCTCGGGGTGAGTATCCCCAGTCTAGCTACTGTCCCTGCCCAAAATGGCAGCCGCATCGGGGAGACCTCGGGGAGAGTATCCCCAGTCTAACAAATGTCACTGTCCAAGATGGCTGCCACACAGGGAAGACCTCGGGGTGAGTATCCCCAGTCTAGCTCATGTCCCAGTCCAAGATGGCCGCCGGACTGGGTAGACCAACGAGCAATAACACTGGTCCACTTGAAATGAATGGTGAAATTGTGTGGCTTTTTGAAGTGTGAATGAGTACAATGAGTGGTAAGCAGGAATTTTGGGGGTGTTGAAAAGCTGAATGTGAGATGAATCAGTTGAATAACTTGAATTTGTGGAAATTGGGAAGCTGTAAATGTGAAAAGTTGAACGTTCCAATGGAAATAAATGGTGAATAGTTCAATTTGTGTGTTTTTTCAGGGTGAATGAGTTGAATGTGTGGGAAATAGGAATTTGGGGTGTGTTGAAAAGCTTGACTAATTTGAGTTGAATGAGATTAATGTTGTGAATTTCAAATTTGAATGATGTAAAAGTGAATTGTTGAATATGGCAATGGGAATGAATGGTGGAATTGTGTGGGTTTTTTTTACGGGTGAATAAGTTGAATGTGTGGGAAGTAGGAATTTTCGGTGTGTTGAAAAGTTTACCTATGTCAGTTGAATGACTTGAATGGTGTGAATTTGAAATTGAATTGGTGTAAATGTTAAAATTTGAATGTGTCAATGGAAATGCATGGTGAATAGTTGATTTTTTGTGGGCTTTCTAAGGGTGAATAGGTTTAATTTTTGGGAAGTAGGAATTCTAGGTGTGTTGAAAAGCTTTATCAATGTGAGTTGAATGAGTTGAATCTTGTGAATTTGAAGTTAGAATTGTGTAAATGTGAAATGTTGAATGTGCCATTGTAAATGAATGGGGTTTTTTTGGGGGGTGAAAAACGTGAAATTGTGAAAATTTGTGAAACAAGAAAAAATACTACCCAAGAAGGCATGAATATTCTGAATGTTTTGAAACTTGAATGAAGTGAATCGGGTGAAAAATGTGAAAGGAGATGCACACCCAAAAAGTGGTCTGAATAAAAAGGAATAATAATAATAATAAAGAATAGGAATAACATATGTGTGAAGGACTTTGCCTTCACACAACTCGAGAATGCAATTTCTGGAGAAATTGCGTGTGAAGGCGAAGGAAGCTGAAAGGAAACCGTGGAATGCGTTGGATGAAGTTGAAAGTTAAATGAAGTTGAATGACCTTTACAAAAATCAGAAGGGAAACAAGAAAAGAGGAAGTAAGGAAACAATGAAAGAAGGATATCAGGGAAAAAAGAAGGAAAACAATGATGGAATCTAAGGAAGGAAGGAAGCAAGGAACCAAGATAGCAAGGAAAACAAGCAAGAAAGAAAACAAAGTAAGAATACAAAATAGTAGGAAGGAAAGGATGAGGCAAAGAAATAAGGAAGAAAGCACTCTAGGAAGCAAGGAAGGAAGGAAACAAGGAATCTCAGGAAGGAATTAACCTAAGTATGAGAAATCCCAATATTTTTGAACAAAATGGCCGCTTCATTAGGGACACCTGGGGATGAGAAATCGGGGTGTCCCTATATTTTTTAACGATATGGCCACCACACCAGGGGAGGCTAAGGGGCCAAAATGCCAACTGTTGCTTTTGTCCCTCTCCAAGATGGCCGCCTCACCGGTAATTAAATGTTCTCTGAACCTAATTCAATAACAGGAAAAGGTTGTTGTTTTTTTATTATTATTGTATTTTTTTTAATTTTTTATCATTGTCTCCATTTATTATAGAAAATGTCCAAAAATGGTCACACGGGTTATGGAGTTGGACTTAGTGCTGCTGCCCTCTTGTGTGTAAAGTTGAAAATGCATTTAGAGTGTACATTATAGTTTCCTTTTTTTAATAATTTTAGAAAATGTCCAGAAAGGGTCACAAGAAGTTATGGAGTTGAACAGAGTGCGGCTGCCCTCTTGTGTCTAAATGTAAAATTGCATTTATTTGTGTGAATAATTTATTTATTTATTTATTTGGGTGAATAATTTTGAAACAAGTCTCTCCCCAGTCGCTGGTGGTGTAGTAGTGTACTCACCTGACTTATGTGTGGCCAGCGCAGAATGGATTCCCACTCAATGACATTGTGAAATGTCTCTGTTCGTCTCTGTGTGTGCCCTGCAACTGGCTGGCGACCAGTTCAGAGTGTAGTCTGCCTTTCGCCTGAAGTCAGCTGTATAGGGTTCACAACCCTGAACAGAATGAGCGGTGTCAAAA